>NC_137743.1:1952500-2065000 GCF_963264785.1 Psittacula echo
GTGCCTTCAGCAGATGCTCTTTGTTTCCCATATTATCCTGCAAATGGAGGCTACATCTCAGAGCTGCCTTGGTCTGAGTGCTTAATATCCACCTCCTTCCATTCTTCATCCCATTTGCATGCTGCAATTAAAGGAAGTAGTTTGTTTGCATAGTGCTTTAAAAACGTTTCTGTCAGCAACAACGCTGGGGTTTGAAGAGCGCTGTCTCTCTAAGAGCAGAGCTAACTAATTGCAGTAAGGGTCACACCATCTGTTGCTAAAGAAGTAAATCTTCAGATGATGAGAAGTTAGGATTTATGGAAAACCTCCTGACAGGGATAGCTCTTGCTCAGGAGTTTACTTTTTTTTTCACATTTTCAGTTGTTTTCTATTAATTTCATAGACTTTGATTTTTTTTCTTCCTTCTTCTTTTTTTTTTTTTTTCAAAAGGGAAAAAGACAAAAAGAAATCTTTCCTTAAAGCTTGGGAGCAACTTTGCAGAAGGAAGGGCACCAGAGTCCTGTTGTGTACGCAATGGTCCCTATTAGTTCTGCAGTTTGCTTGTGAGCCCCTTCCTAATATTTTGCTTCTTGTCCTTTTTGCTTTGAAATCCCTTAGAAGAAGCTGCAGAAGGGAGGTCACGGTGTCCTATTGAATGTGCCTCATGCCTGTGAGGTGCTGCCAACGTGAGGTGAGGGTTCAGGCCTTCAACAAGATTATATATCTGAAAGTCTTGTAGGACACCAGCCGGCACGTGGCTGTTTGCAAGCTTGAAAGTTCATAGAATCATAGAACCTGGAATAGTTTGAGCTGGAAGGGACCGTAAAGCTCATCAAGATCCAACCCATGCCATGGATAGGGACACCTTCCACTAGAGCAGGTTGCTCCAAGCTCTGTCCACCTTGAAAGATATGGACTGTTTTCTCTGATCATGTTATCTCCTAATGGAAATAGTGTCATACTTCATTAATGTAGGTAACCTTTCTACAAGAATATCACATCAGATCACTATACATTGCTATGACATAATAAAATCTGGAGAAAGGATTTTTGTTTGCTGGAAAAAAACATTATAACCTGAAAATGCAGGTAGCACCTATCTCACTAAACTTGGCTAAGGATTCATGGTGCTATGGAAAAGCAGTACATTTCTTAAATCCAATAGCTGTGGTTTATTGCCTGGATTTTACTCTGAGAAGCACCAACATGCCTTATTACAAACCCTATTTTTAGGGTTTCCATATAAAAGGAATTAACAGCACTGAAGTAGAAAGTAATTACTTGAACCAAACCAGCATTTAAGTTTGGCCAGAAGTCTTCAGCAGAGTGTGTAGCCAGTTCAGTTCCTGTACAGCTCCTCCCTACTGCAGTATTTTGAAATCAGCCTCTTTCTGTGACCACAGTACCTATGTTTGCAGCTATTTCCTAGCATAGTGATGAATTCTCTCTACAAATTTGTATGATTCCGTGCATATCATCCCCAGTCAGCCAGGCTCTTCCTAGTGGCTATGCCACTGGCGGTCATTAGTTCACTTTGGTCACAGCAATATCCCGGGTCTGCTCTCTGCCAAAGACAGTTTTAATGGCAACGGCTTTAACACCTGAGCTTGTCCATATGGGTATGAAGCTGCTTACTTACTGCAATAACAAATCTCTTTAAAGTCTCACACTATATAGCAGTAGAATTTTCTCTCTCCTGGCGATGCTGAATGAACCAGAAGGATGCAGTTTTTTATTTGTATCGCACTGATTTTTTGACTTGTGTTTATAGAAAAAAAAAAACAGAAAAGCCTTTTGTCAAACAAATATTGGTGGAAGCCCAAGGGACAAGAAGAACGTGAAGTGGTAATGTTGAGGTTTTACCAGCTTTTCAGTAGAGAGCTGAGTTTTAGCCAAAATTTTCTGTAGGTCAGTGTAAGGTAATTACTGCTGCCTTTTAGTTGCATAAAGAAATGGACTTTTGATTGCAGTTTAAATAAACGATTGGATTTTGTCCATCGACTTTAAAAAACTAGTGTCCTTTTTTCTAATTATACAATTCTCATGTATGTAGAGTGTATCCTGCTGGTGTCAATGGGATCATATGTGTGTGCTGAACCCTGCCTTGAGGTTTCTGTCAAAAAAGAACTAGACCAATCCCACTGATTTGAACAAATCAGGATCACTGATGACAGGGGGTTGGAACTAGACGATCTTAAGGTCCTTTCCAAGCCTAACTATGCTATGACTCTACGGTTCTCTGATTCTATGACAAGAGATTAAAGCTTGTGATCATTCCAGTGAGGAAGTTGAGAGCAAGGCTTAGAGGATTCTGGTTTAGATGCTGACCCACAACCAGCTCAGGAAAGACTTTTAACTTTTCATTGACAGGAGAGAAACATCCACAAGGATTTTTAACACGCCGTCATGCTACCTGGGCAATACAAATGTGCGCCCTTTTCAAAGATACACCTCTATTTGTTCCCAAGAATCACTCACTCAAAACACAGCCATGATGAAGGAATACTTAAAGTTGAATTTCTGGCTGCTGTATATGGTTTTGTTATATTCATTTTTAGTACAAGGCAACTGGGAAGTGATGTGATGCATAAAAGAACAGTGTGAGAGAAGCTGGTGTCTACAGGAATTTAAAACTCACAACTCTCAGGTTTTCAGTGAACCATACAATATTGTTAATCAGGGGAAGGAATGAATTAGTACGTCTGCTTTACATAAACCTTAATGTGTACTGTTGAAAACAATACTTAGAAATCTCAAAGCTGAAGCAAACCTTATTTAAACAGCAAATCTGTCAGTTCTGCTGATGTTTTGTTTCAAGATGCAAATTTCCTTGCAGGGGTAAGAACTGCAGATACCAATGTGCACAGGCAGTTGAAGTCATCAGGTCATTCGGGCAACTACACCCCTACCTCCCATAGCTGTAGCTTATTGAGCAAGGGGAATGGCAACAGTGGTGGTCTGTAAAATGTATTAGTTTTTATATTTGTGTTCAGGAAACAACTGCTTTTCTGCATCAGGGGACATGGCAGCACAAGTATAGGAATTCTTGAAAGTGTTTTCTGGTTTTGTGCTCTCTCAGTGGATGCTTTTTGGAGCAGATATATGTGAAAACTGTGTAGGTGATGATCCTTAGACACCAACTCTGGCAATCCCCCTGCCTTGCATTCTATCTGGCCCCAGCTGCTTTCTTCTCTGCTCCCCTGCGTGCTGATGCTGGGATAAATGGGCTGAAGGGAAGGGCACCAGCAGGAGCACGGAGTGGAAATTCAAATGACAGCATGTTAAGAGGTTCAATTCTGGTTTATTTTAACTAAAAGTTGTCATCAACTGAAACAAAACAGAGCTGATCTTCGCCAAAAAGGATGATCAATGCAGTGATGGAAAAATGCAACGCTCATTTGGAGAACTTGCTTTTCTATCAGCCCTTGGTGCCACATTTGATACAAACCCCATGAAGGTTTTCTCTGTTAGAAGCAGCACATTATAACCCTACATGTAAAGTTCAGACTTCTGCAATGTTTTGACAAGGAAGCTTGTAGGCTAATGAGCCTGGGGGACATGCTGGCCAGTCCGTGTGTCTCCAAAGAACAAGGCAAAAGAACAGATCATCCACATCAGGAATGTCCCCAACTCCACCCTGGTGACTTTGTTCTGAGTGTCAGGAGCAAGGAGAGGTTTTTATTTCCCAAACCTGTCTTGACTGTTACCGAGCTCACCCCCATTTGCCTACACTGTGTGGGATCCTCAGCATGGAGCTGTTTCCAAACCGCTCTCTCAGCTTGCCCTGTAATTTGGCTCGTTCATGCTAGAGAAGGCAATTTAAAGATTTCAGTAGGATCCAGATGGAGCGAGCTGGATATCCTCTATGGACAAGTTAACATACACCAGGCTACTGGTGAATCAGCTCTAGACCGTCGATGCCTTTCCACATATTAACCAGGGTAGGTCTGACAAAAGGCTTTGCTTACCAAAAACAAAGAAACAAACCCAGTTTGCCTTGTGGTCTGTTGCTCCCTCCAAAGAACTGTGCTAAAAGCCCTAAAGAAAGGCTGGTGTCGAGTTGAAATCTTGGTGCCACTAGTTCGCTGGAAAGCTCCTTAGACAGTCCTGAGCTAAAACCAAGCATTGCTTCATTCTGTAGTACAAAAAGCAATATTTAAAATTGTACTTTGGACATGATGTCCACTTTTTTGGCTCAACAAACAAGCCAGAAATTGTTTTTAGACTTCCTCCTTGGCATTCACTAAGTTTTGCCTAAAACCCTTGGAGACTTGCTGAAAGAGATTTATTTATGTGCATTGCAAGGAGCTTGCCAAATAACTCCAGCTTCATGTTTTTTAATATTTTTCTAAATTTAAAAATTAATAAAAAGAATAAACCTTTGCTTTAGTCATTATTAATTATGGATATTTCCATCTATTCTGCCTTAAATATCAAAGGTTAAAAGTTAAGATGCTGCTAGAAAGTTAAACGTACTGGCAAATGCTCTACCCCCACTATTGGGGTGTTGTGTAGAGTGTTTTATATTATTTTTTGGGTGACATTTTATCCACTTTATCAAAACACTGAGATCAGTTTGGAGACTTCCTTTTGACAGAATTTCTGGCTAACTTGCTTCTACTAACGTTTGAAGTGGGCTTTTGGAAGTGTTAGAAGGAAAAAAGTAGTTCTGCTTTAACAAAAAGGACAAACTTTATGAACTGTGATGGTTTTCCTTTCAAAGCAGGAGGAAAAATTCCCAGACTTGAGTAGGACTAAGACCAGATTTGCCCTCCTTTCCCATGTACGTAGCAGAGCTGAGGACACTGTAGTCAAAATTAGGGTTTACTTGATTTGTTTCATAAGTAGTTAAAAATAATTACCCCGGTTGTTCTGTGTTTTCAGAGCACTGTGGTCTGCTTCAGAAGTCTGGGACATCCTTTGGCATACTCATTTTGAGTTTTGTACCTGATTTTATCGAGTATTTGATTTAATTAAGAGCTTAGTTAAAATATATTCTGTTGGTATCAGCTAGACGTAAATGTTAGCATGCTATTTTCCTAGCTGAGCCTGTTTTGCCATCTGTAAGGGGTAATATATATTTATGCCTACTATGCAAATGAGAGACTGATAATAGCACAGCAATATTAACTACGAGTTTTTGATAGGGTTTTAATATAGCCACTATATCAAAAAGTAAAATTGGAGCACTAGAAAATGTCCATAGCTATAATCCAATGTGTGATGAGGATACTACACCAGTGCCGGGCAAACTGTTTATCACAAACGTTGCTTGCTAATGTGTGTACAGGGGGTTAAATGAACCAGTTATGACAAAACTTGATCCCAGTGTGCTCACTAGGATCAAGGACTAGCACAAGTATTGAGCTAAGCCTCTAGTAGATTCATTTTAGCTTGTTTTGGAATAAAAAAATAATTAAAGGAAACAGTGGCAGAACGTATTTCACCAGCATTTTGGGGTTTTCTCGTAATTTGCTTATTTATTTAAGCACAAATTGTGCACTCATTGGGTGACCCAAGGATAGGGCTTGTGCTCCAATCTTGTACTTTACTCCACCTTAAGTCTTCAGAGCTATGGTTTGTGATGTGGTTGCTCCAGGTTGAAATCAACTTGTTGAATGGGAGCACAGATGAGACAGAGGGACAAGAGAAGTTATTTAGAAATGCTCTTCCATCCCCTTCTCCAAGTCTGCCCCATGATGCTGCATGCAGAAAGTCCCTCATTGAGCATGAGGCGTCCGTGGCTTGCTCCAGGTGGCCATGGAAAGCAGCAGCTGGACCTTGTTACTGGTTTGAGTAGAGTCATAACTGACGGCAATGGAGAAATAAATCAGAATGAAGTAACCCAGGCTAAAATATAGCTTAAATAATGTCAGCTATTCCTCTTCAGATCGCTATTGGCTTTTTACCCCTCTGAACTATGTTTAGTGGTGGAAGGATATTGAAACAACTGTCTTTTTTTCCCTTCTTTTCTCTCCCCTCCCCCTCTTTTACTATGTAATATAAAAACAAAGGAGTATATTGTATTAATATGAATACGTGCCAGAGAGAGCTTTATAGGGTCATTAATACATTTCTTGGGAGGTCAAAAGACATGAAACCGAAGGGCTTGTGCCTCACAATAAAAGTGAGGCATGTATTGTTGGCCCAGGAAAACATGCCCTGGAGTATAATATTTGTGTATTTAAAAAATTATACTGGAAGAAAATACAAGGGCAGCTGCATTGCTTTGGACTGTGCGTAACAGAAGTGACACAGGTGAGAGCTGGAATTGAGGTTGCAATGGTGGGAAAATTGGGCTTTTGCCTCCTTTTGGTTCTTTATGAGGTAGAAAAAATGGTCTTAACAGTTCAAAAAACATTTTTTCTCCTTGTGTGCGTGTGTGTTGTGTTTTTTCTTTAAATACAAGAAACTGCAGTCACCTGTATAGTAGGCTCTGGATGCATGAACAGGATATCCCATGAAAACCCTGGAGAGGGGAAAAAGTTAACCACCTAATGCAAGGGCTGCAGCTCAGAAAAGTCTTGGTCAAGGCAGAAAATATTACCTATGTGCCAGCCCAGTCCAACTCCCCCTTTCTGGGCTGGGCTGAGGTAATTCCCTGTTCCCTGGGACAGGGATGGAATGGGCAGCAGGGCTCAGGGCTAGCACAAAGGATGTTGTCACCACCAGCCATCCCTGGAGTATTTTGCTGCCTTTTTATCCTGCTCTGCTGGCTGATGGCAGGGTATTTTTGGGTAAGAATTTCTCAAGAAATGAAAGCTCCTGTCTTCCCTCACAAAGTCCTCATGGAATCTTAGAACGGTTTAGGTGGGAAGGGACCTTAAAGCTCATCCAGTTCCAACCCCCTGCCACAGGCAGGCACAACTTCCACTAGAGCAAGTTTGCTCCTAACCTGGCCTTGAAGACTGCCAGGGATGGGGAAAGACTGAGAACAAACTAGGTAAAGACAGAAGTCTCCTAAAGAACAGTGATTGATAGACATATCCTTTCTAGTACTTCTGAAGTATGCAAAAATACACAAAACAAAACAAAACAGAGCCAATGGTAAAGATTTCCAAACTTAACTGCTTTCTCTATTCAACTTCTTTATCTCATTAAATAAAACCCCTCCTAACAATCAAAGCATGCCTCTTGCCTTCATAGCTGTATAACCCCTTTCCTGGCCAAGATGAAACCTATACCCATTTTAAATACACTTGCATCTGTATAGTGGAAAAAAACCCCCTACTTTTTAACAACCATTGGGTCATCTTGATGCTACATTATAGGCAATGAGTATATTATTGTTTTGTTCATGTAGGTCAGCACTGTGGCTGAGCAGAGGGCTGGATAGCTTCATTTCACCCTACTGACTTCTGCCGGAGCACGAGCCTGCCCTAATTGACTGCGCCTGCAAGCATCTTCCACTGCCATGAAAGGCTGTAGCTAGATGTTTGTTTAACAGTCTGATGAAGCTTTTCATTATCTTACCACTAATACACTGCAGAAAATGGAATCATTAGAGTACAGCAGCATTCAAATGTAAACATTTGAATAATTTACACTTCCAGGCAGTGTTAAATAAAAGGTTTCAATCTCCGATGGAAATCTGACAATAAATACTCATTTCTAATTTTCAATAAGTAAACTTTATGACTTCTTAAAAGCCTTTTTTTCCTTGATGTGGAATGGCAATTTTGACACTTGGGCACGTTTGGGATTAAAATTTCCCCTGGTCAACAGAACCATGAAGAGTCATTATAAAAATTAAAAGCTAGAAATAATTACAAACATTACAATTAGCAGCAATTTTAGGATCTCGATGTACTACAACCAACAAAAGCTGTGTCTTTTCCGTGAAGTTTTCCTGAGGGATGTGAAAAAAGTGGAGGAAAGGAATTGCCTTGCTGGCTATGGCCTGAGACTGGAAGGGTGCCAGCGCTGAAATGATTCTGTGATAGAGGAGGCAGCAGTGAGGTTTCAGGAGTGTCATTTATAGGCACAGCTTTGGAAAAGAAGGTGAGATTTGCAGGGGGGAGTCAGAACCTGCAAACCACGGGAGCACCCAGTGTTCCCATGATAGATGTGTCTCGATTTCCACTACAAACTTTTATTTTCAGAGGTTTATGGGTCTGTAGTAAAAATCCACTCAGAGTTTACACTTGGTTTACACCAGGTCTCTGTCTACCGAAGTTTATTTTAACAGCATTTTTATGTGGCTCTTCTTCATGAGGCTGGAGTTGAACAGAACCCGATGTGCGCTGGTTTCCAATGCTACTTTTACCATCAGGATGATTTTGTGGTCGGTGAGATGAGGTGGGTCATAATTATAAGCACTGGCTTCCAACACAATTAATGTTTGGGGTTTCTCAATGTGATTTTAGAACCTTGTTGTTAGACAGAGAAGAGAGTTTCATAAAATGTAGAGATGCAATCGCACAGTGAATGTGTCTACATGATACTTCATCAGGGACCTGCTATGCATTGCCTTGCTCACCTCCAGTGCTCTGCGTCCTGCGGTGGCCACCACTGACCTGTGAAGTAATGCATTTTGGGAGCTGTCTCCTCTTTAAGTTTAGGTTACAGTGTGGAGATGGGCTCACAGAAGATCGAAGTGCAATGCCACTTACAGGGTTTGTAATTAGTGATCCTGCTCCTTTGTGCTACATAAACATCCATACTTGAACGTTGCTGCGATGCTGATCCTAGTGATGATGTTCATTTGTCTGCGTTTTAGGTTGGGCAACACAAAATTTCTTTTCATCTGCTTTGGATTTGTGAGCATTTAATTGATTGTGTGCTTTGAGTCAGAAGCTCTTGATCTGGCTCATCTCTGCTGATCAGTATTTTTTACACGGCATCACACCTTCTCTTATGGCTTTCCTTCTAAGGTATAATTGTTATCTCCCAATCTCTTTATATTTCATTAATAAATAGATTTCCAGCCCTCCTTTGATCATTCCTGTCATCGTCCTCTGAGCTCCTGGGATTTGTGCAATGCTGTTTTCTTAACACGAAGTAACCAACACTGCAGTCAGCAGTCCAGAGCAATCTCCATCATTAATTTATATTCCTTAGTATAGTTCCTACAGAAACTTCTGTCTAATGCAACTGTGTGGTCCTGATTAACATCAGTAATCCCTGTGATAGAGTTGTTCAATAATCACTGAACTGCTCTATGGGGGAAGGGAAGAAAGAAGAGAAATAAAAAGTAGGATCATTTTTGGATCGTTCATGAGTAAAGACCATCAAACTTTCCACAAGGGATTTAAAACAAAAATAACAATACTCTCCAAATCTCACAGCTTTAATTTTTTCCCTGTGCCTAGTTTGGGAGGAATGTTTGTTCTTTGCATTAGTTTTACACAGTAATGAGGGAGGAAGGGAGAGGGAGGGGGACCACAAAAGATGTCCAGTTGCAGAACACCTCTTAAGCAGTCCCCTGCCCTTCTCAGCAACCCCACTCCTGGGAGAGCAGCATTAAGGGTGAGAGTTTCATTACTCCCTTTGCACTTTTGTGCTATAAACATTTGTAGAAAGGACTGAAACCTGACACGCTGGGGAGGTCAGACCCGGCTGACTCGTGGGGGGAGAGGACAGGGTTGGGGAAAACTTTCCTTCATGCCAAGGACCTTTTGCACTGCCCAAGCATGGGCCCTCACTGGGATACTGCGTATCACCATCACCTCTGCTAATTATGAGGGGATTTGGCCGCAATCTGAGTTAGTGTGACATCCACACAGTGACTGTTTCTGCTGGGCCCTGCTGACCGAGGTGGGGCAGAGGAATGGATCTGGATGAGGCAATATGCAGAACTTGTTCCCACTCCACACGTCAGTGTGCCCCGTGGCTTTGGGATGCAGCAGACTGACTTAAAAAAGACCAAAATCCACAATAGTTTGATAAACTTCCATTTTCAGAAGCCACTTTCTAGATATATCATATAATCCTAGAATCCCAGGTTGGAAGAAACATGGAAAAGCAGCAGAAGGTCTCTTGAATGTCACTTCACTCTGTCTTTACTGCTTTGCTGTGCTCTGGTCCAGAGGAGAGCCCCCCAGCACCATTATCTGTTGTCTATGTCAGTCATAGCATGGAGAAACGCATAAAATACTGTCTCTTAGCATTAATCAACACTGGATTTATTGCAGAAGATACTTGGCTAAGCCAAGGTACTGCCCAGCATCATGTCTTGTTTTCCCTGTTTTCTTGTCTCTTCTTGCCCTTCCGCCTGCTGGCATGTGGAACTAGAATATACGTTAGGAAGCAAAGATGCGTGAATTGTTTTCCTTTTAGAGCAACTTGCCTTTATTGAGATGCATTTGTTATCCTGGACTCCTGAGAAACACCTTGCCCTTTTCTTGCTCTATTTTCCATTTCTGTCTCTTCTTCATCCGTAACTTTATTTTCTCTTTATTTTCCTTCTCAGCTTTTCTTTTTTCTTTACATCTTCTTCCTTTCTCTACCCATGCTCATCCTTCTCCTCATCACTCACTTGATTTAAGGTAAGGAGAGCACATGCGAAGAGAATTGCCATGTACAAAAGTTAAGGATATATATGGGATCCTTCATAATGCAGCTCACTCAAGCTGGTGATAGTGAAAAGGTATGTTTTCCCTGAGCTTGCCAGCAGTGTAAACCATTCAATTGGTAACATAATACGTTTTTATGGTCTCTGTATAGCGATTTTCCATTTAAGTGTAAGTTAAATTGATGAATTCACATAGAAGCATAGAGGAAAGTTTTTCCTTTTTCTTTTGTAGTATAAATTCTACATGAACACTTCTGACCTCCATTGTGAGTGGGTTTTCCTCCCAACCATACATGAAATGTGCCCTTAGGTTCTGTTACAAATAGGTTTACACTGATGTGTATGGCTGCTATAAGCAATTATGGTCTTGATCCTGCACTCATTGAAATCAATGGCCGTGTACTCCTTTCCTGCAGCAGTGCAAAATCAGAGCCTGCAGGTTGCTCTGAGAATACAAAAGACCTCATGGCTTTGGTTTTGGATGCTTTTGCATCTATTTGGGGAATATCAGTTGTTAGCTGGATCTCCTCTATCCGATATTCTTGTCTTGTGCACCCACATTTTGGTGCCTGCACAGGCAATTACTGGGAATTTTTATTTGTAGGTTATCCAATTACAGAGTTTCTCATCTTGCTTCTGTTGGTTTGGGAGATCTGTTGCTTGAGCTGATACCTTTTCCCTCCATGTAAGCTAAGCAACACTTTTGCCAGGTGGGTTATAAAAGCGGGGTCTTCCACTTGTAAGAAACATGACTTGCTGCAGGGAATAGCATTTCTTGTTCAGTCGTAACATATTTTCTCAGTAACTTTGCTGCTTGGAGTGCCTGCCTTTCCCATGAAATGTAAAACGTGACCGTTTGTGCTCTCTAACAGGATCCAGCGACAGTTTCAAAGTGTCTGGTCACATTTCAACGTGGCTAAGCTATAATTCACCCGTCTAAAATACATTAATCAAATATATTTTCTGCACTCGGTTTCCTAACAAGGACTCACATATTTATTTTCTGTGCCAACACTGCTATATTTCACATGAATTCTAATATTTCAGTAGTCAGTAAGGAATCCTCATTTGTATGGATTTGAGCTCCGCTTGGCTGAAAGGTGCTATTAGAAGTAAGGGGCCGCATGTTTACACAATATTAGCTAAAATATTGGATTAATCTTTGACATGCTTCACGATGAGCTAGCCTTGGCAAGTCCATAGCCATGGTTTCACAGCATCCAGTGCCAGCTGCCTTACTCATGTGAGCCCAGTTTTGGACTCCAGTTCACAGAAACTTCTAAGCATGTGCTTAAGTCGATTCTGCGCAAGCACGTGGTAAATCCATTATTATTCAGAATAGCCTTTGGCAGTTTTTATAATCATAGAATCACAAAATCATATTGTGTCCAACCTGGCCTTGAACACTTCCAGGGATGGGGCAGCCACAGCTTCTCAAGGCAACATGTTTCAGTGTCTCACCCCCCTCATAGTGAAGCCTAAAGTTAAGGGCATAGTGAAGTAATGACCCCAGCCTGGATGTTTTCTCAGTGGTCAGTTGAAACTCTGCATTTGGCAACATCTGCAGCATCCGGGCTGGAGTAGATTCACAGAATCAGAATCCTGGAATGGTTTGTGTTGGAAGGGACCTTAAAGCTCACCCAGTTCCAACCCTCTGCCATGGGTAGGGGCCCATAGGTCTTGAAGCATGTCCGACTTCTGACCCAGTCGCACTTTAATGGCATGTTTGCCGTGTGAGGGTCTCAGTGCTACCTTCCTTGAAACTCTTTGTGCTGCCTCTGTACTGGAGCCATGCTGGGGAGTGGGTCCCTCCTTTGTTTTTAGAGTGAGAACTGAGCTTTGCGGCGTCTTTGGCATACCAATAAACCCAGCGACAATAAAAAGGAACAGTGTTCATTATACTGCTGTGTGGGGAGTTTCTTTAAGAGTTGGGCCCTAAATGGTTTTTAATCCCAGGATGCACTGATTGTGATAATGTGGAGAGGCAAACCAAGCATCAGTTATAAAATCATTGCAAATATGAGCGGAATAAAAAACGGTCAAATGGATCTTGTTACAATTTCTGCTTATTCCACAAGGGTTTTAGGAAAGTAAAATAGGCAATGATTCTGTTTGGGACTTGTTTATGAAAGATTACTTTTTGTATAGGTAAGTCAAAAGGTTAAGGAAGTAAACAGAATTTAAATACAGTCAGTTTTAGTAATTTTTTCTGTTGTTTGCCTTAACTGCTTCCTAACATCATAAAAAAGCCTGCAGCACTCAGGTTAAGAGAAAGAAAAAACCTCAAGCCAACAACAAAAACCCGCGCCAAGCCAGCTTAAAGAAGTAAAAGCTGTGAAATGTAAGCTATGGCACACCTATAAACTATAATTTCACTTTTCAGCCTGCAAAAGTGCTGTAGATCTTAAATTACAATAAATCTCCTAATGTCCAGCATTGATTACTTCAAGCTTGTGGCTTTAATGGACGACAAAGCAGCACATTATGATGCCATGATTAAGGAATTGTGGAAAAGAGTGAGAGTAGTTTTGGACTTTATTTTGGCACCTTGCAGAGCTCAACGTTACCACAATTATTGGTTTTCTGAAATATGTCCCTATGCATTATTCTGATCAGATTGCTTGCATTGCACAAGCCTCTGGTGAATAACAGGACAATAGCACAAAATAAATCTCTCCCTGAAATTTAATCTCCATGTCTGTAGACTGGCAAGAAGAACATCCACATCCCTCTGATAAGAAGTTGTATATTTTCCTGAATGGTGGTATATTTTTGTTTTATAATTGTCCTTAATGTAAATTCTCCAGCAAGAAAGCAGTGATGTCAAAGAGCTCTGAGGAAAGAAGGGTTGAAATATGGGTAAAGTGTTCCCATAAGCTCAGCATGAAGAAACCCTCATTTTCTTAGTAAACTACAGGGGCAGGTGAATGCAGTGGCTTACAGAAATCATTAACCTTTCCCCTATTATTGGTTCTCAATGTAATTTGTTTGATAATCTTCTTCCTCAGTGAATAGTAGTCCAGTTTATCAGCTAATAAAATATCCTTTCAGCACTGTTTGGCACATTGTGGCTATGATACAGATGATAGTAAAGCAAAATCACCTGCTCCTTTTGAGGCGCACTTCTAAACCAGGGATTGGGAAGAAGCCTGTATTTATGGACTGAAGAGTAAGCATGTGTTTATTATTGCTCATCCACCGAGCTCCGTGGACGAGCTAGAGAATAATTGTGTGTATTAACAAAGCAGAAAATATGATGAGCTTTAAGCACTTAGATTTCACTTCAGAAAAAACCCTTCATAAACACGCAGGTGTTTACTAATCCCGGAGACATCTTGAACAGCCCTCAAGTTGCATCAGGATCAGTATATTTAGATAGGTACAAGGCATTTTTAAGGGCATGTAGTGATAGGACAAGGGGGGATGGCTCTAAATTGACAGAGGGGAGACTGAGATGAGCTCTTAGGCAGAAGCTCTTCCCTCTGAGGGTGCTGAGGCGCTGGCCCAGGGTGCCCAGAGAAGCTGTGGCTGCCCCATCCCTGGCAGTGTTCAAGGCCAGGTTGGACACAGGGGCTTGGAGCAAGCTGCTCCAGTGGAAGGTGTCCCTGCCCGTGACAGGGGTTGGAGCTGGAGGAGCTTTAAGGTCCCTTCCAACACAAACCAGGCTGGGATTCAATGATTCCATGAGGGGCTGCATTAGTGTAATGAGTGGCCAGTGACTGGTCTTGGAAGGGTGTCAGCAGCTGTAAAACATCGATGTGAATTCTGCCACGGCAAATTTTGTGTAAGCTTGCTGGGGTTTGCTGGCGTTCCCTGTCAGGCTGGCATACCTCTTGGCTGTGAATCTCTCCCCCAGGCAGCCCCAGCTCACTCCCAGTTCCCGATGCAGGCTTGTGCAGCATGTGAAACATCATTAGCAGGCAATGGCAGAGCCCCGATGGCACACTGTGGCACTGCATTAGCCTTTCACCTCTGCAGAGCCAGGTAGAAGCCAAAGCTCAATTCACAAGTGAAAATTGGATTTGGGAGCTCCATTTTAGCGTCCATGACTTTCCATCATGAAAACTGCTACAGAGATGGGAACAACTGCCAATTCTGCTCAAAAACACTCCAAGGCCAGGGTAGAGCACTGGGCAGTGCCAGCTGAGATGAAGATGTATTGGCAGAGGCACGGATAGACGTTCACCCAACAACTTCGTACATGATCCTGGCCCTGTTCCTGCCATGCTATCCATCCTGGTGCTTCCAGTTGATAAATAAACACAATTGGAAGAAAAGTTGGCTTTTCTGTACTGTGTGCCTATGTCACACAGAAATTGTGGAGAAGATCATTGAATTTGTGTAGTTAAGGAATAAAATATGTGTTACGTTTGAACACAGATCATCAGAACCTATAAATTGGCACTGCCCAAGGAAGCACTATCCAACAATTCTGCTTGGGTTTGCATCTGGTAACATCCTGGGCTTTGCATTATATGTCTGTGTGTATGTACATACAGTCTGTCCCCGTTTTTCTTGCCATTTGGGAATAGGTGAGCTGCTGTGTGTTGTACCCCAGGAGCTCCGTGGATGGTGATGGGTACCACTGTGCCTCCTGCTGCAGAGAGCATCCTTCCACATCTGGAGAGGTCAGACCAGCTGCTAGAGATAACTCTTATATGACTTTGCTCTGATTTAACATTCCCCAAAACTAGAGAGCTAAATGCTGCCTGTCCTCAGTTCTACTGACCTAGCATGGATTCAGAGATTAATCTGCTCCATAATTCATTTCTCAGCTGTGTCTGGAGTGAGATGCTTTCTCCGTCACAGTTTCCTTTCTATGTCTTTCTCATTCCCCCAAGCAGATTTTTTTCCTCCCTGTCCCTGGTCTACTTTGTTTCCAATAATTGTGTTTTCGTAAGTTTTCGAATTTCACTCCTCAAGAGTACTGAAAAATGTCCATTTTAAATGGCTTTGATTATGCTGTCTAAAACTTCCAATTAAAAATCTAGGTAGTGTTTTTCAAGTTTGTTGAACCCTGCATAGTTTATCACTAATTATCATGGGCTCTCTCCAGAACTGATCAACATTTCTCTTCCTCCTCCCTTTCCTCACCTCTTTCCTAACTCCTTTCCTGCTGCTGTGATTTAGGCTCTTTCCAGACTTGATTGTAGCTGCACAGCACTGGCTCTCAGATTCACTTGCACCCACAGCATTCCACATAGCTCTGCCTTACACTAAATAGCTCTCCACTGTCATTCTTCATTCTAGTGTGAATTACATGTGTTTGAGACTGGAAAAGCTCCATCTGAGCTGTTTTTTCAATGTCATTTTTCAGACATGGTGCTGTAAAGATGCAATGATGAAGAAGAGAGGTGATGGCGCTCAATTTTGCCTCTTCCAGGAGTGCTAACGGTGCCAGCCAGAGCAACTATCTCTTTATTCTCTTCTGGCTTCTTTCAACCATCTCTTATTCTCTTCTGACTCTTCTGGCCTGGAAAGATACCAGCTGATGACATTTTTCCATATGCAGTGCAAGCAGCCTGGCATTTATATAGTTCACATCTACATTTTAAAGTTAATGGTGGCTTTGCTGTGGTATTTAGTAGGACCAAGGTTTGATGGGTTTATATGGACCAAGTGAGGATGCTAGAGCATTTGATGGAGCTATGGGATTTTCAGGATCCACATTCACTTTTCTGTGACAACAATGCACAGGTTTATCTGCTGCCTATGAACCAGGCATATGAAAGCATCTGGCATCTCACATGCCTTTTGTATCAGGAAGCAGCAACTTTCTTTTGTTAAGTTATCAAAGGTATTGCAGAGTAAAATAATGCTGCTACTTAAGTTGATGGCAAATCATCCATTCACCTCAACAGGATAAAATTTCAGATGCTTAATTCCTAGGAAAAAAAGAAATATTATCATTAAATATATCAACATTTTGCAATACGCATGATCTGACTATCACTTGTCTGGTTGTTTTAGGATATTGCCTTGTTCATATAATTGAAGAATCTTTATTAGATATTATTTATATTTGTCTTTTGGTGTATCTTAGATAGGAGCCTTCAATGAAGAAAGGTAGTATCTATTCCTTCAAATGACTTTAGTACTTTATAATGGTAGCTTACTCTTCATTAAAGAAGAAATTGAAACTTGGAACCAAAGAATAAATGTCTAGTAAAAATATATGTGCTGAATTTCAGTATTTTGCAGTTCTTAGCATTAATGTTACTTAATAACAGCTTGACTTCTGTGATTGGTTCACTGGCAAATATTCAAGTCTATGTTTTGTTTTGTCATAATTTCTAGTTAAATGTGTTTCCTAGCACTTAAATTGTTCAAGGTTCTCTATTAATCCGATTTTCTAAAATACCCAAAATTCCCCAAATTAAATACACAAAGCTGATGTTTAAAAAAAAAAAAGAAAATCAGCTCAGGGAAATTAAATATATTTTTTTTTAAGATCTTAGTTTCCAAAGTCGTAGAAATCTTGTATGCTTTGCTTAAGAATTAGATAATTCAATGGCAAAAGACACCCAGACTTTATTTATAGGCGCAGGCAGTGGAACAATCTTGAAAATGCTCAAACATAACAAGAGTCAATGCACATCAGTGAAATGCAGACAATGTGATTGACATGTCTGGTGAGGAGGAGAAGGCCTTCAGGAAAGCTTCTCGGTGGGCAACCTCTGCTCCCTTGTTTCAGCAGCTGCTACCGAAATGCCTGTTTTGTCCAACTACGCTCAGACTTTTGTGCAAGATGTATAAGTCCTCAAATTTTTTATGGTGCCAAGCAAAGTAATTTAGCAGGACTGCAGAAGCAGAAGTCTTTTTCTGTTCTTATCCAATATGCGGCAGCTTGAATATGTGGCAATTCTGTTCAGGTATGCTTGCACAGATGGCAAGAAGGAGTTGGAAGATGTTCTCTCCTTTTAAAGCCTGCTTGATAAACAGAGGGACCAGATTTAATAAATACTGATCAGTCTAATATGCCAAAAGGTTGCTTAAATGCAAGGGCAATGGTTGATTGGTTGTGATGCTCACTCTATTGTTATGTTTTAAGGCAAAGTGACAGATGAAAGTTATGCATTTTGGACTCTGGAGAAGGAGCTTCTTACCAGCCTGACTCCTTTGGCGTTGGAGTATTTGTCCTTTTGATGAAGGCTTCCTGTGCATCTCTAAATTCACCAGGGCCAAGCTGTGAGAGGCATGAAAAGGCTGTGTGGGGATACATATCCTCATTATCTCTTCCAAAATTTGCTAGGGACATTTCATGAAGGCAGTCAGAAAGGGGACCCTGGCCATGGGAAGGATGAAGGAGCACGTGTGGTGTGTCAGGAGACTTCTTGTGACTCTGGGGGCACAAGGGAACTGCCTGCGGATGGCATTTGAAAGCATACATCTCCTGTGAAGGCAGGGAGGGGGCTTAGTGGGAAGCCTGGAGCTGTGACTGCCTTGGCCACAGCCCAGTTGAAGCCCTTGAGATGGTTGAGTTTAGTGACTGGGGATCAAACCTGCAAACACAGAGCTGCTCTCATGCCAAAGCACACCTTGTCTCAACGCAGTATGGCTCAGAGCCGAGGTCACAGTGAATCCCAATGGTCGGTGGCTGTATGTGAGGGAACCAACATGAGAAAGCTGCCAGTTTGGCGCTGGTTCTTGTACACAGCACTGCAAGGTCGGTGCTTTATTCTTCTACATTTTTTCAGCAAAGTTTGATAAGTACAATATGAAAACCTGAAATAAAGCAAGTACCAAGTACTATGCAGATACTAATTCCCCCATAACTTGGTCATATTTCAATCTCCATTTCATCAGAGGAAAAAAGGAGGAACACCAGAGGTGGTTTATTAGTAGTCAGCATCAAACCAATAACAAACCTGGTTTATATTTGGGCTGTCCATCAAGCACTCCATTACCTTGGCCGTGCTGATTTTTCCAGCTTTATGTTGCAGGCTCAGAACTGCTTGTGTATGTTTTACTGAAGAATTTACTTTACTGCTCGTGTTTTTGCCAAGGCAGGACACAAATCTCCAGCGCAACGCCCCGAGCACTGGTTATTTAACAAAACCTACAGTGTAAAACGAGATCTTTCCGTGTTTCCTCAACTGTTTATCTTTGGCAGCGTGTTCGTTCCTTGTCCCTGAGTTTTAGTTAGTCATCAAGAAGCAATGAGCTCATCGGAAGTAAACAGGGCTGCTTTCTGTGCAGCCCGCCCAGCATCCCTTTGTGCTACTGAAGGTGGCAAAATATTCCTGACGGGTTTTTTTTTCTGTAAACACATCCAAAAAGGGAAGAAAAAAGAACAATGCGTCGTGTCGGCGAGCGGAGCGTCCACCCAGACAGTTTAACCCTTGGGTCAGCGTGTTTGTATTTCACTTATTGGATTGTTAATAGATTTTCTTCATTTGTGCGAGACATTGTGAATGATGTGCTGAGGCCTTTCTATTACTTCACCGCCGGCGCCCGTGGTCCACCTGTAAGAAGATAGCGTTAAAAGCTGCTGGAGTTTCTACCTCTTGACAACATCCCAGCTGTAGACTAGCAATAGCAATCCTCCCGTGGCAGTTTTAATTATCGGCCCCGGCGATACCATCAGTAAGTGTGTAATTACGTGTCACTTTCCTGGCTGTTGGGTATGAAAAGTGGAACCAGTGAGATGATGATCGTTGAAGCTGTAGACTCATATTTAAACAATTCAAAATGTGTAACTGGCAGTGTCATTAAACAGAGAGAGTCTGACCCCAGCTGTCAGTTACTTTTCCTTATGCAGATTTTTTTCGTGCTGTCTGTCAAAAGAGCTCCATGGGCTGAGATGGGACGGGAGAGGCAGCGTAATGCACAAGTGCTGCTCTCCTCCACTCCTGCCGAGGTGGTCTTTTACCCTAAATAAATACTACTGGAGAGACTGCAAATAAACGGCCGGCCACGCAGGAAATTATATAGACTTTCGGTGATGAATAAACAAAGGGAGACTATCAAACAGAGATTCGACCCTTCAAAAAATATGAATAAAATCTGACTCATTACCCTGAACTTAAAGAACAAGGCTTATGGTAATTTGAGGGATTCATTACTGAAGGATAAAAATGGAATCGTTTTCATTTCACTGTTTCCACCACGCAAATTTTCGAAGCCATGGAAGATAAATGAATAACCTGAAGGTTATTATTATTATTTAAATGCATATATGTACACACACACATATATATCTATATATATACGAGACACACATGCACACACACATATCTACATTTGCAATAAGAAATTTGGAATATGGCTCTAATAACATTTGGATATGAATCACTAACTTCAAAGTCAGCAGATGTTTCAGGTGTGCAAAGAACTAGAAACTTGTCACCTGGCCAATATATGCTAAACAGATGGAAAAAAATAAATAGATGTGCATAGGAGTAGGCAAGTAAAGAATATTTTTTTCTGCAAATAGAGTGAGAATTTCTGAAACGACAACTCTTCACTGACTGGAGACAGGCACCAGTGTTTGATTGGAGATTTGGGACTGGTATTCCAAGAGTTAATTGTGGGAACACAAGCAAATAAATGATATAGTACTGAAAGAAAGAAAGAAAGAAAGAAAGAAAGAAAGAAAGAAAGAGAGAGAAAGAAAGAAAGAAAGAAAGAAGGAAAGAAAGAAAGAAAGAAAGAAAGAAAGAAAGAAAGAAAGAAAGAAAGAAAGAAAGAAAGAAAGAAAGAAAGAAAGAAAGAAAGAAAGAAAGAAAGAAAGAAAGAATTGGAGGTTAAATAAACATGAATCTGTGACGAGAGAGAAAAAAGGTTTCTTTAATTTTTAAAATGTTTGCAATTCTCAGAATAAAGCCAAGTTATAGTTGTAAACAAATAACATTATCCCATACCCCTAAGACACCTTAATTTAAAGCTTTGGAGTTCACATTGACTCATGGCAGCAGCTGTGGAACAAACAGAGATACTCCAGATGCTCAGCCTTTGAAAAGGCACTGCATCACACCTACTCCTGCAGATTTTAAGGCAAAATATATTCATTTCATGTGTGTGTGTGTGTTTCTCTACCTATCTGTATAGAAAAGCTTTGCATATATTTCTTGTTTCAAAGACAATGCTACAGCCCAGCGCATACAGTAGTGTAGGCTATATTAATTGCAGCAGTACTTTCATACTTGAAAGTAATAAATAGGCACATATTAAATCCTCTAAGGATTAATTTGTATTTTATCAGCTGTGAAAAGGGCAATTTTTTACATATCTAGACTTAAGAGGTAGCCCTATTAGACCTTCATTGGAAAACAAATTCTGCATATATTTTATACCAGGGCTTTTTCTTTCGTTTCCTCCTTTTTCTCTTTTCCCTGTCTTTTTAAAAGCATTTATTGTAGCTTTATGTAATTTATATATTTTTTTAATGCAATTTAATGTTGAGGAGGAAATGAGCTGCTCTGTCGTGGACAGACAAAACAGGGCTTTGTAAAACTCTGCCTCCTACATATTTGCGTGAGCAGTTAGCAGAAAGCCCAATAGAAAATGCCACACTGTAGCGTGTTAAGTGTCTCACTTTTCTGTGGCATTTGAAATATACGGTGCTTAAGGTCATTCAGGTTTGATGCATGCATATTAATATCAACACAGATATCTTTATGGCTATATTTACAAATTATTTGCTGTTGCCACTAACGAGCGGTTGCAGGGGAGCCCTCCCAGACAGGCAGCTACAGGGAGCCAGTTTTTGCATGCCAAATAACCATTTTTCCTTTGTCTTTCATGAAGTCGTCTGTAGGGCTGAGAATTTTCAAGTTCTGTTTCTGTCTTACTTGCATGTTAGCTGCAGGTAATCTGCATCACAGGGAGGAGGCAGTCCCTTGGGGAAGGCCCACTTTTCTGCATTTAGTTGGTTGCTTTGAAAGCAAAGGATGCTAAAAAAATTAGCTCTCTTTTAGGAGTGTTGGATGACTTATGCACAACAAACAGGCTCATAGTTGAAGGCTCCTGCGTTACTTTTTCTTTTGGGGGGAGGAAAGGCAAGTTGGGATTTTTAAAGGGACACTGCACGTTGAATCTGTGCCCAAAATCTAGAGATGCCTCCAGCAGATGAGGGACACTGCGGTTCCTGTGTGTATTCTAGGTGAGATGGTGATACCTCCCTTGCTGTGGGTCAAAAGGAGGGACTTAGCAAAGCGGCAAGCTGACTCTTAATGCTTTGAAGAAATCCCTGTATCCTGCCCTCTGTCCTTTTACACTGAGCTTTCTCCATGCTTCCACACATGTGCTTTGTCACTGCAGTCAAAACTTCCTAGGATGCTCTTGCTGTTTCTTCCCAGTTTGCAGTCCCAAGAGGCCAAGGACAGGGCTTTCTTGTACCAGTGTTCCTGTGCTTTTCACAGCTGTCCACTGGAGCCCAACGATCCCAGCTCCAGGATACACCTCACTCCCACTTCTTCAAGGGTTCATTAGTCCAAAAATCCACGCAAATTTTCATTAACCCATTTGTGTAGACGTGAGCAGTTAAAACATTGGCTCCCAAGTTATTTTCTCTGTGTGTTTTGAATAAAGGCAAAGTTTTCCTTGAAAGTGTAAGCTGTATGAATGAAGCACTGTGAGTTCTCTGTTACCTTCTTGCTTTTCAATATGCACTGCACATTTCCAGCTCATCTGAATTCTTCTTTTACAAAACTGATGACAGTCTGGGAAAAGTTTTGGTTTCTGTGGGCTCTTGAAACTAATCTGCTGCTATCTGTCTGTGTCCGGGTGCTCAGTGCCTATTTGAATAGCAAGGTGACGTTAGCTAAAGCAGTATCCTAGGCATGGTCTGCAGCAACGAGGACCTTGAGTTGTTTGAGCAGTGTGACAACTGAACGACTATTCAGCAAAATCATTGTCCATTTGTGACCTCTGTTTCTCATAGTCAAACCACCCAAATTCACACTTGCTACTGGGATCCACTAAATAACATCAGATCAGCAACGTGACCCTTCTTTGCTGTCAGTTATCAACAGAAAATTCAGTGAAATATCTTGCTAAGAATAGCAGGCACTCAAGGATTTTCTGTTGAGGAGAGAACTGCTATTTTAAGGCAGTATCCAAATATGGCTGTAGGAAAACAACAATTTTTGCCTTATGGGATCAGTGCAACCCCTTCTGTTTCAGTACTGAAAGAGTAATGACATGCTGTAATACAAGGAGAGTCACTTTAGATATAGTGGAATAAAATCCAGTGGACTGTGGGACTGGTGGAGTGTTCCCTATGCAAGATTTCAATAAGGAAGTGGAGAGATGGAGATACAATGAGGCACGTTCAGTAACGAAGGAGAAGCCACCTGTCTCATGATAACTACTTTCCAGCTTCACATGGAAGTTTGGTGCTTGCACAAAGGCTGGGAGCAGCAATACCCTCTGCAGAATTGCTACTGGCAGCACTGGGAAGCAGGTGGGCTCCAGGGTAGGTGTTGATATCCCTGAAAAGAACAATAATCTGATTTTAGCTGATATAAAATAAGGTGGAAAACAATTATAGGACCTAAATCCATCAATGCAGTCAGGTCAGTATTTCCCAGACTAAGGGAAGTAAGATTTCTATTAACAGTATTGATGCAAGATTGCTAAAATATTTTCATTTTCTTTGGTTTTAATGTGTCAATAATGACTGCACTATAACAATTGCTAAAACACATTGACTTAATAGGGATTTTCTTCACAAACATATTCTTTCTTACTAAGTTGGACCAACATAGTAGTACCATACAAATGCTTTAGGACAAAATATACAACTTGTTGCTTTCTCAAAGAATCTCTGAGTGAACATCACTGAGCAGATGTGATGGGTTCTCTGCAGTATCCTAATGCTTCCTCTGTGTCTGCCCCTCAGCACATGGTTTCCCTTTCCAACTTTGTCCCCCTTCCCAAAGCCATGACTTGTTTCTCTTGCCGTTTTTACTCCTAGCAGAGTCCCAGACTCGTTTGTGTTGGAAGGGACCTCCAAGCTGATCCAGTTCCAACCGCATGCCACGGTCAGGGACACCTTCTACTGGACCAGGTTTCTCCAAGCCCCGTCCAACCCGGCCTTGAACACTTCCCAGAATGAACCTGGATGCTATCGTGATGGTTACCCCATTGCAAATCCTAGCAAGCAGTAAAATATCTTGGCTTAATATTTGTAAAGTATCTTGAAATCATGAAGCAGGAGATGTACTTTGTTTATCACAGTGGAAACCTATTAGACAAGTACCCTTGGTGCATGGAAAATATATGCTTTTAACAGTTTTAATCCTTTATCAATTATTTATATGTGAAGGTTTCTCTGTATTTGTAGTTTGTTGGATGGAATAGCAAGCATGCCTTTATTTGTCTAACAATTTTGTTTGAACCATATCAGATAAGATATTTAACACACCCAAACATATTTAATTTAAGAAATAAAGAGCCATTCTTTCTGTGGGGTTTTGCACATCATTCTTCTTTATTACACCAGGTTTTGCTCATCATACCGTGTTCTTCCTCAGAGGACGGAGACAAATAACCATGCTCTGCAAGGACAATGTGTGTGTTGAATGCATTTTAAATGCTGCACTTTGTTATGATTGCAACTAACGTTTTAAATACGCTGCAATCAAATTCCGAAATGACATGAGAAAAATGACATCAGAGAATAAATCTATTAGGCTGCTCAGGCAACAGGAATGTTTGAGCTGGAACATACTTAGCTTGAAAGTTAAAGATTGAGTACAATGTTTATTTTATTTGCTTAAGAGAGGCAAGCCTAATTCATCCCTGTTGTGGAAATCAATGGAGTTACAGTATAAATATACTCTTCAAATATATTTGGCATATTACATGCATTAAATAGCATTACCTAAATACAGTTTAGCTTTTAAATATCACATGAGATTACTGATTTACTTTTACATTGTGCTAGGTTTGTTTAAACTAGTCAAGGGTCTCACCCGTAGCATACATAGTAATTCTGCCTTTGGGCCTGGAAGAGGGAAACCAAAGTCAAATGAGTTTCCTAGTGGAAGTTGTAGGACCGGCAAAGACTGAACTTGCTGATGTGATATCTGGCTGCACAGATGGAGACTGCAGCAATGTTGTGGGTCAGATGCCTACAGCCTATTTTATACTTTTGTAATTTACTTGATGCATTGGAGGAGTAAGATCCTAGAATATGTGCATGGTATTTAATCATGATGCAATGAGGGATTTTGGAGATATCTGAATAAACAAATGCCTCTTGTTGCCACTGGTTTTATCCCTTCCTCAAAATCCTACCATATCTGGGACAGGGTTTCTTCTAAACAACAACAGGAACCTGTGGAGGAGCCAACATACTGGGGTCAACCTTATTGCTGGGTCTTTTCCTGGGGCCCTGATGAACCAGGCTCCTGTATTTAACACCATGTTTCTCATAAATGGGCTTCCAGCTAAGCTAGAAAGTCCCTCAAGTGATCATTTACTATATCATGGACTATTACCTAGTGTTTCTTGCTAGTATAGAGCAACACGAGGATGAAAGATCTCATGGAGGTTCTTGCTAAGAATGGCTCAGGTTTTGAGAAGGAAAGATTTTTATTCTAGTAGGATCCCCATGCCTGAATTCTAGTAAATACTTTAGGAATTTCTGGACCAAGTCGTGCTGCTTTCTGGCTATGATTAAAGTATTAGCTCCTGTTATTCTTGGTATGAATATTCCTTATACATCCTCCTGAAAAATTCCCCTTAAAGAAAATAAATCACGTCTTTCATTCGAAGTTCTTAAGTGAGCATGGCTGGGATGACAGATTTAGCTTGTCTTACTGGAAAAAAACAGTAGGAAATAAAGTGGTATTCAAAACTGGGATTTGTTTGCCTTCAAAACTGTAGCTCTAGTTTTCTCCGAAGAATTGGAGCTGAGCAGGTGTTGCCTAGGTAGGAAAATTTCACTTAAGGATCTCTGAACTGTCCCAAACTGAAGTCCATTCTCATCCATAACGTAATTTAGCCCTTGACAGATATATAGAGCTCTTGTAGCTTTCTGTTCTTCACAAAATCTCCTGAGCTTCAAGTCTCACTGACCAGATGGGTTGTAATTTGGCCTCTGACATAGCGCAGTCCTGCTGGAGGGTGAAAATAACCTGAACTGGCCAATGCCGAGGTCACACTCTCGTCTCCTGGAAGTCATTTTCTTTCTCTCAGGCTCCTGCCTCCCATTTCCCGGCATGTGGATCTCTGTTTTCTGCATTTTGAATAGTGCAGAGTAACGAGTCGTGGAATACTTATCCCCTCCAAAGTCAGATATTACATTTAAATGTCTTAAGCCTCTGCTGAACATCAGTCACAGGATTGATTTAGCCTGAGCAGTATCTGACTCCACAAGTAAGATGCTGAGATTGCCCCATGTAGGGTAGATAGATTGAAATACTCTGTAGTATGTCAGGTGTCGGGAACAGCAATGCCTGGCATATAAATGTGCTTAATTAAGGAAAGCTTTGAGTGCTTTTCCAGACTGCAACCTCATGGCAGAACAAATATTCATGCATATTTACCACACCTTAATTTTCTGGGCAAAATAAAGATGGAATATAGGTATTTTAGAAGACCTACATCCACCCGCCACTTCCCCTAAAGCTGTTACTTCTTCAGACCCTTATGCCTGAACGAATGGTGTGAATATGCTTAGGATGAGCTGCAGGAACTTTTGCTCTTGCAAATAACAAAACCTACAGAGATTTTTGTGCTAGCACTTTCAATTGAACTGTGTTGTCCTTGCTGCTCAAGCATCTGTTTGAGCTCTAGAACAAAAACAGGGAAAAGACATAGAGAGTACATCTGGTTCTGGAAATTACTGCCTTTTCTTCAACTGGTTCAGAAGTGATTGCTTCTGACTGTTTTCCTCTGTAGGAGAAGTTTTCTTTGCTGGCTCATTCACGCAGCCCTGGCATGGCATTGCTGAGGTGTGGCCCTACCAAGAGCCACAAGGTCAACTGCAGGCCTTGCCATGAAAAGAATTTACCCTTTCACCTTCACATCCTCCTTCACTCTTGTACACCCCTTAATTTTTGATTTGCTGCAGCAGAAGTCATTTTTTGCAGGTGCAAAAAGGAGCTCTTCATTTTCTCCATCTTAAGGAAAAAAGTTAGAAAAAATACGCTTTCCTGACTGAAAGGCAATATTTTGCTTTTAGCACTGCTTTATGTGCAGCATTTTTTAGCTCCTCTAATCTTAAATTCAGTACATGAATGGATGGATAATTTCCTCCCTGTCAGTTTTTTCATGCTTCTGAATTATTTACTACTCCCGCAACTTGTAGCTGCAAGTCCACTTATTTCCCATTGAGCTGTAGCCATGCAAGAAGCTCTCCTTTGCCCGTGGTCCTGGGGGGCTTCCTGGGGTGCTGGGCATCCTCAGAAGTGTACCCAGACAGGACAACTCCTCCCCAGCATCCTGCAGAGCCAAGTCCTTAAGTAACACAGCCTGAATCCAGCTAATTTGTCTTCATCATTTATATCTCCCAAATCCTGAATCATTTTGGTTGCCCTCCACTGCACCTTTTCAATCTCCACAATGTCCTGTCTGTAATATAGTGACCAGAATTGCACATAATATTTCAAATATACTCCCACTAATGTCTTACATAAAGTAGTGCCAGAATAACTTGCGCTGATTTATAATCCTTACAAATATATATATTTGTTTAGCTGCTGTTGCTGTTTTTTATTGCTGCCAAACATTGAACATATGTCTGGTGGTCTGAAGGCCTGTTAAAGACAACGAATGAATCAAATTTTCTACATGACAAAAGAAAACACCTTTATTTTTTATCATTGTCTAGCTTGAGTGGTGATACAAGATAAATTGAAACAACAAAAGGAAAAGAGAGGTTTAGAAAAGTCAAATAATAAGGTATCAGGATATAAATGAAGTCTTCCACTGCCTGAAGTTAAAAAGTATTCACAGGCACTTCACACTTCCTCAAAAACAAATAAACTGCCCAACAGGGTTGTGATAACAACGTCCTCATTAAAGTTTGGAAGCCTACCCCACCATTTGGGGAGGATGGAAAGAATATGAGAGAACATAGATGGGGATATTTCATTGGTTTTGGCTGCTGGAACACACAGTGCAATGTGTGATGCTAATGCATAGAGGAATCCTTTTTGGGGTGTTGATGGTGCTCTATTTGTGATGGTGTTAGGAGTTATTGCTTCTTAATAGAAATGAGTTTCCAGTGGTTGCCTTGCATCTGTTGGGTAAGATTCTGGCCTTGTTCTTGGAGTCATACCATTAATATTCTGAAGTAATGCATTTCAATAGTGTTATTTACAGTAAAGAAGACTTGTGAATAAACATTTTCAATTCTGTGGTTCATAGAGAAGGAAGCAGTACATTACCAGAAGGTCTTACTGTAAAATGTACTAAAACCTCTCCAATTCCCAAACTTTCCAGACCAAGGATTGTGTAGGAGATGTGAAAATAAACTTACAAAAACTGAAAGCAAGTATGGTCAAGGTGAAATTATTCTGAGAGGGTGCAGGGAATGGCAGGCCACAGAAGACCTGCAAGCATTTTCTCTTAATTGATACAGCAAGGTTTGAACTCTGCTTATTTTCCAGTTTAAGAAGAAGAAGGTTTTGATGGCTTCCACCTGAATCTGGTCTGCACTACATAGTGCAGGTGACCTGCATTAATGGCTTCATTCCCAAGACAATGCAGTGTTATTAATGTATTGTACCAGGTTTTACCTTGGCTAGTGGCCATTATCACCAATAAATAATAGCTCATGCTGCATCGACTCCTGCTAAGGTCTTGGGACATGAAATTCATGTGTGCTACCAATGTAGATCGAACGTAACCTTGACATTAATCAGACAGGTGGAATTTAAGTCTTCCCAGGTTTTTCAGTGCCTCTCTTGTAACAAATCATGAAGTTCTTCTGGCCAGGTTCAACAGAAAAACCCCCCCACTCCTTCCTTTTCCTTTTATTGTTGGGGTTTGTTGTTTTTTTTTTATTGAAACACATTTAGTCTATTAATATGACCATTATAGTGTTTCCAAATATCTCTGCCTTCCTAGTGCTCTCTGGAATCCTAAATGGGCTCCTGTTTTCCGAGAGCAAGCAACAAATGGAGCAGACCTTTGAAGAAACCCACCCTCGATTAATAGTTAATGATGGCTCAGGAGAAGGAACAAAGCCCGGACGATGTGAACACGGTTTAGCCCTTTTATAAACACGGCCAAACAGTTTGTAGGAGCGCCGATGCCCGGGAGCAACCTGCTGTGCCCTCCTGCTGAGACCAAGGCTGGGCAGTGGGCTCAGTGCAGGGGGCCAGGGGCCCCGGGGTCTGTGCCCAGGCTGCCCCCCTCTCCCAGGAAGCAATGAGCTGGTTGATGCAGGAGCATCCCCTGCCGACCAGCTCTGGGCAATAATTGCCATGGACCTGGCATTAACCCTCCTTCCTCTCCATGACTGCAGAAACATTGAGCATGGCCAGGGCTGATGCCCATAATGGGGGTCTTAGCCACACACTGCCCATGAGTTCACCTTGTGAAGCCATTAGTCTGTTTTCCCCTCAAAATGCTTGGGTCTCATCCTTTTGCCTATCACTGGGACACATCTCCATGCTGGTGCTGATGATGGTCAAAACAGAGGCAGCACTTTGGATGTGAAAAACTTTGCATCCCCCTACCCACTTTCAGAGCCGTCTTTTCTCACACAGAATATTTTAAGTTTAGGACTTCAAATATTTCTATTAATAAATTACTATGCATCATGTCAAATTAGCATTGCCATTACTAAAAGATTAATAGCGACAATGCGTTGTGGCACTCCATTGCTTCAGGGTAATTTTCTTTTGTTCATGCTTTGGCATAATATTGTACAGCAGAGTGGCAGGACTAGGAAGCATAAATTTAGCCACAGCCCCTCAGCAGAAGAGGTAATCCTAATCACAGCAGAGGGTTAGCAATTAGCTCCCGCTGCCACTCTGCAACAAGCATGCGGCAACCTTCCGTGAAGGTTGCCTTCAAACTGGGATGCATCAGGGCTGATGCCGACCCATATCCCTCACACTTCGTAGATAACAAGATAGATCCCAACGTTTATATGTTTTTATTTACTAAGTGCTCGGGAGGAATAAACAATGATAATTTGCATGTGAAGCCTTTTTATTTTAGACCTTGAGTAATTGGTGGGTTAGCGGTGGTGTATGCGCTTAAGTGTGCATCACGCCAACAGCAATCTTCCCTTTCATAAATTCTCCATCTTAACGGGAGTTTACAAGGGAAGAAATTACTCTCATGCTCATGTCCCTTTCCATTGTGCTTGTAAAAAGGAGTAACTTCTTTTCCCTCTGTCTCTTCGGGAAGGGACACGACAACAAAGCAATTAAGCAATGTGTCTTAGTGGATGCAATTTAAAATAAAGGGTGGGAGTATATCATGTGGCATCATTTGATCTGAAAGATCTACACAAGGATTTTGTACCTGCAGTTTAATGACGGGCAGGGAGAAGAAAATCATCTAAATCTCATTTTGAGACACAACCTTTTTTGGTTTTTACTGTTTTAACAGATGACTTTCACAAGTGAAATTATTGTGTTATCATCTATTTGGCTGTATGCTGGATATATCCAGGAAAATATCTCCATGATGGCTCTGTTTCTTGCTTAAATATCAAGTATTGGTATTTTTAATGTTTTTGTAAACATTATATATTTTAATACTTGAGAAAATGTATCTCATAAATAAGCTTTATTATCTGTCAAAAAGGATGAAAATATAACTTTACATTTCTGTTTTAAAGTAATTTTAGTGCCTATTAGCTATAAAGTAACAGTTATATATAATTTAGAGTATGTAGTCACTCGAAACAACTTGACATTTTCACACAAACACAGAACCTTAATAATAGTCTTGGGATTTCATTGGAAGTATACACCACTACAGGATATTAAAATAACTTATGGTGCACTGTAATTCTTGTTTTGTATTTGTCCAAGTAGTTTTGAAGCATGCTATAAAGCAGAAAAATAAAAACCTAAGCTCCAAAGTCAGCTAAGCTGCATTCTTAAAGTTATAGCAGTCTTTTCATATTAAGTATGATTAAACCAGCTGACATTTCTAGTTGTCATCTTTCCCTTCTTCCTTCCTATTAATATGCTATGCTTAAAATGTAAATGCTCTGGCACTGCATTTTTTATTTAAAGCCCTTGCAATTGTTTGCTTAAAATAATGACACTGATTGTGTGCATTCAGGGATCACAACCAGATCTTGAACACGGTAATTTACTTGTTGATCTTAGAATAAACTCTAGATTTGTGCAATGAAATACTTCGCCGTACTCACACGCTGTTGAGTGCTGCTCTCTCAAACTACAACAGAACCAAAGTCCAATGACACTTTTGCCTGTTGTTCTGCATCCAAGGCAAAATCAAAACCATGAGGTTCCCCAGCCTGGCTAGTTTATTTTTTCAATAATGTGGAAAGATAAAACTCGATTATACAGACTTTATTGTGATTAAAATTTGCCCAAGCTTTAACTTGTTCTTTTAATTGTAATTGAAGTGGCATGCGGGTAGGGATTAGGTGAGCATGCAGATGTGCACAAAAATTAATATGAACTTGGAGGAATAGCTTCATTGCCATAAAAGGGCTGACCAAATGTTCACAGATGGAATTTGAGTGGACCCTTATTGAATAAGCTAGTAGGGCCCACTTGGGTCATTTCGGCATCAATCCTGCGTAGTTTATTTGGAAAAGGCACAGTCCAGGCCTTTTCCACAATAATTATTCTCAGGCCTGATCCATTAATTTTTTAATTTGCATTAGGGTTGCTCAGCGACAACAACACCACTGCTAACAAGAAAAGAATTTAAAATGCACTTTGAAGAAGATTGTGTGTGGCTACACTGATTTTTTAACCTTCCTTATGTATAGACACAGAAATTAAACATAACTAGTATTGTAGTCAGATGTAATCCTGAAATCTTGCATATAACTAAAGGTCTTGCTCTGTCAAGAAACTTTCAAAATGTGGTGATAACTGGGGAATTTAAAATAATGAAAAGATCTGGTGACATAAAAGAAAATAACTTTAAAATAGTACTGCACATAACCAGGGTTTCTTTCTTCCTTTCACTTCTGTCCCACCCCAATGTTTATCTCATTCTTATTTTGATGTTGCTTTTAAACTGCTGCATTTATAAAAATGCATATGAAAAGCAACCCAATCCATAAGTTTTTCTCTTTATACTATTTTTCCCAGGAGTCCCACTGAATTTGTACACAGCAGAAGATAGCAGAAATGAAATGTAATCATTAAACTGTGAAATATGGAAATATTCCTAACAACGCAGTAAAGCTGGCAAAAGACTAATTCAACAAAACAGATTTTAGACAGTATGCTGGGGTATAGAAGCACCTGTTACATGGATTGAGGATGGATGTCATTACCAGGCTTGAGTATAGTCAGGGAAAATTAAGGAACCCTTGAACCTCCCTGCATGGTACTGGGCTCTAATCACCGAATCTGTGTTCCCCATGGAAAGGCAATGGAAGGCTCAGGTGCCCGAGGAATTTTGCCAAAGATCTTGTTTCCTCCATGGTCTACTACAACCATTCTTTGGCTTGACCGTAAACATTCCATCTCTGCCATGACAGTTTTGTCTAAGGCCTTGTCTAAGCCTTGAGCGCTTCCTGAGCTTCACAGGGTTTAATATGAATCAATGCATAGAGTATGAATATGATGATGAATAAAGTAACCCAAGTTATCAGTTTGAGGAGGATTAACAGGCTGTGAGTGGTTAAGTTTCTCCCAAACAAGTGGTGAAGAAGATGCTATGCAGAAGAAAAGGACTCTAAGATCACCACAGTTGAGTGGTCTTCTTATAGTTGCCTAAAGTTAAATGGTTAAAGATCCTCCTATTGAATGTCAGTGTTATTCGTGCAACTGTTTTTCACAGTTCAGTAAAATTAGGTTTGAGTGGTATTTCTGCAAGCAGGATTCAGTGCCATATTTCAGGCAGAGTTTCTGTGTCCTTTTGTGCAAAGACAAAATATCAGAAATTGCCAATTTGCTGTTTCAGGGGAAGAGGTGGGTACCAAAGAAGCTATGGCTGCCCCATCCCTGGCAGTGTTCAAGGCCAGGCTGGATGGGGCTTGCAGCAACCTGCTCTAGTGGAAGGTGTCCCTGCCCATGTCAGGGGATTGGAACTGGATGAGATTTAATATCCCTTCCAACCAAACCAGTCTATGGTTCTATGATTCTCTTTTTTACTCACTGCTAATCTTTTACTCCTGGTGCAGAAGAAGGGAATGCATTTGTGCTATTGAGAATTGAGTTGGATTTTTTTAAGCTCCAGGTGTTTGGTATCACACTCCAAACTGTGGGAGACACAGGTACCCAGTATTTCTGATATAACAGCTCCTGGTTGCATTTTATGAGGAATATGTGGTAATATAATACACTAAAATTCAGATTCTGGTACTGTAACTCAGATTGACTGGTACTGTACTATAGAGGTAGCATCATAAATAGCAATCTAGCTGGTGAAATCTGGATGCAACTCAGAACTGATTTTTTTCCTTTACTTCACTCCTTTTCTTTACTTCATGCCTTTTCTTTTATAGCTTATAGTTGAGTTTTTATGGTATTGCTGGGCATTTTTACATGCTCAAATATGTGGAAATTTATAAATAAATAAAGCAATTCTGGAATTGAAAAGCACAATAATATGAATCACCTGGCTGTGAAAAAGGTATGTAATCAAAAACTTGGTTTGCCTCTATCTGTCTGGGGTGTCATTTGCAAATGTTTAAAAAACATTCCTTTTTTATTATTATTTTTATTTTAACTGGGTCTCATCTAAATAGCTGAGCAGGAGGAAAAGCATTAGAATATTGATCAAACAAATAGGCACAAGGAATAGAAAATTAAAGTGCCGAATGTCGGCTGAAGTGTGATGAGAGAGCCCATGTCTCTGTAGCTGGGGTTTTGTAGCTCCTTAAGGCAGCAGGTAGATAAAGGAGTGCATGGAACCAGGAGGAGTTCCCTGTGGGACTGCAGATGACATTGTAACAGATGACTCCAGATGACAATGTAAGAGGAGGAACGGAAAGAAATTATATTAACAAACTGTAGTCGATGGTTATAATAAGATTTGAACTGCTGAATAACCGAACCTGAAAGACCAACATATTTTTCAAGATGGTTTAGAAGGATCCCATGATTGAGTATGTCAAAAGCTACAATTATGTCAAGAAGTATTACAAAGGATGGATTCCCAACATCAGATACAATAAGTGTATTATTACAAATCCTGATGAGCAGAGATTCACAGCTGATGAAAAAAAAAACCACAAAACATAACCACAGTGGAACTTTTGTAATAAATTATATCCCTAAAATGTGTGTCTTATGACTCTTCCTCTCTCCTAATAGTGATAGAAAAAATAGATTTAAATCTCCTTTACTGATTACTAGAATGTATGGGGATTAAAAAATCCATTTAATACAGTTACTTTCGTAGAGTTTTAGATAGTAACAGTGGATAATAATACCTTTATGATATTTTCAATATATGAACCTAGCAAAGGAAAGATTTTTCTCAAGAAACTATCCGATATTGGCTCCAAGGGGTGTGCTGCTGGGCAAAGATTTTGTTTCCTATATTCTAAGACTGAGGAGAAGCACATGAAATCATGGATTCTATTCTTTTTTCTGTTGTGGGAAGAGGTTCTATAATAAGTCTATCAGTTTTCTGGCATAAATTTGTCAGGGGAATAAATGTGTCTAATACATATTTTTGATGATTGATAATGGTTTTCCAAGTCTGCTAAATAAGGAAGCAAGACATTTTCTTTCTATGTTTAAATGATGGGAAAAATAGCCCGAGTGTTATAAGATGACAAAGACATTACTAGCTCAGAGTTTCTTGATGTCCTGAAAATTTTAGCTGCATTTAGTAGACTTGCTAGTTTTGTCGACAAGGACAACAATGTGCTTAATATTAATAATTAACTTTTTTTCTTTGCGTTACTCACATTTGCCATACGTAAATGTTAAGAGGTTCAAACAAAAAATCTCCATACCTCCATTCCCAAACTAAAATAGAAAAGACAATTCTACAGTATCAGAAATCCAAGATTCGGGGCTTGTATTTTTTACTAAACATATCTGTGATTTGTAAATCATGGCGCTTGCTTTGTTGGGTTTGCTTCCACATGCACATTGCTGCTCTGCTTCTCCTCCACATCTCGCAGTACGGAGCAAGGGAAAAGTCTGTTGAAGGTCCATATAAGTGATGATGGCTAGAAATGGGCACAGGTTTTGTCTTGAAACTGTTAGGTAGGATATTCAGGAGTAACTTAGCACCATGCTAATCAAACTTGTTTAATGAAAACTGAAAATTGGGTGTGTGATCACTGCTGAAGACATCTCAAATACCTACTGGCAATGTGATCTTTAAATACCATCAACACTCTTGCTTTATTTGTACCTTAATTTAGCATTTGTCTTGGTCTCCCTTTTGCACCTTTTGTTGGAAAATACCTTTCTGCTGATCTTGCAGCTTTGGACTCTGTTTTGATAGTCTGCAGTACTTGAAGCAGCTTCAATAAATAGAATTTGCAAGAGCAGTGGATGAAAAAATCTATCTTAATTAGATGCTTATTGAAATCTAGCACAAACTGTATATGAAACATGATTTTGAAACTGAAACAAATATTTCTGTATTTATATATACTCACTAATACATATACCTAATGCCAATGTCATGCACAGCGTTTCTGAAACAAATGGGAAAATGGAGATTGTTGCTGATCTCAGAGCTATTTTAAAGTCAGTTTCTCAGATGATTGTAAAAATCTATAGTAGTGTCATTTTGCAGTAGCACGCAACTTCTTGTTCATTGAACTTTGTATGCAAAGAATGGTATATAGGAGGGGGACATCTGCACAGATTCAGGGTTGTGCTTGCTGTTTGTAGTCTTCTATTTTTGTCACTGGTGTCCTGTTTTATGAAGCAAGATTCTTTTTCTTAGTGTCTGATACGATGTGATATGCAATATAGTATTCAGTATTGAATTCCAAGACTTGGTGTTCATATTGTTTGTCATCCATGTTCTTACCTTGCAAGGAATCTAATAAGAGAAAAAGCCTGAAAACTTCATAACTTACGTTTTAAAAGAATCCGTTTTGGATGTGTGAGAAGAGAAACTGGGTCCAAAAAATAATTTATTATTATATGAAAAATGGCAGAATATGGTAAAGGAAAAATGGTGACATGAACCTTGAGAAATTTTACTTCTGCGCATTTATGGTTTTAATGGACAAGGATTGGCTGGATGGCCACACTCAAAGGGCTGAGGTCAATGGCTCCGTGTCCAAGTGGAGACTAGTGATGAGTGGTGTTCCTCATGGGTCAGTGTTGGGACTGGTGCTGTTTAACATCTTTGTTGGTAACATGAACTGTGGGATTGGACACCCTCAGCAAGTTTCCAATGACATAGAGCTGTGTGGTGCTGTATCACACTGGAGGGAATGGATGGGATCCAGAGGGACCTGGACAGGCTGGAAAGGTGGGACCATGTGAACCTCATGGAATTCAACAAGGCCAAGTGCAAGCTCCTGGGTTGGGGCAATCCCAAGCACAAACACAGGCTTCAGAAGACTAGAGGAGAACTTGAGGGTTGGGAATAACCTATTAGAGAGCAGTGTAGGGGAAAGGGACCTGGGGGTCCTAGTGGACGGCAGGATGACCATGAGCCAGCACTGTGCCCTTGTGGCCAAGAAGGCCAATGGCATCCTGGGGTGTATTAGAAGGGGGGTGGTCAGTAGGTCGAGAGAGGTCCTCCTCCCCCTCTACTCTGCCCTGGTGAGACCGCATCTGGAATATTGTGTCCAGTTCTGGGCCCTTCAGTTCAAGAAGGACAGGGACCTGCTGGAGAGAGTCCAGCGCAGGGCAACTAAGATGATGAACGGAGTGGAGCATCTCCCTTATGAGGAAAGGCTGAGGGAGCTGGGTCTTAAAGAGAAAAAGAGGAAGAGTTTGGAAAAGAGGAGACTGAGGGGTGACCTCATTAACGTTTATAAATATATAAAGGGTGAGTGTCACGAGGATGGAGCCAGGCTCTTCTCGGTGACAACCAATGGTAAGACAAGGGGTAGTGGGCTCAAACTGGAACAGAAGAGGTTCCACTTAGATTTGAGAAGGAACTTCTCAGTGAGGGTGACGGAACACTGGAACAGGCTGCCCAGGGAGGTTGTGGAATCTCCTTCTCTGGAGACATTCAAAACCCATCTGGACATATTCCTGTGTAACCTCATCTAGGTGTTCCTGCTCTGGCAGGGGGATTGGACTAGATGATCTTTTGAGGTCCCCTCCAATCTCTAGCATACTGTGATACTGTGATACTGTAATGAACCAGAGAGCCAAAGGGCCTTTCATAAATGTAAAATTCAGTAGAAGCCAGGTTTTTTTTTTTTTACTTTCGTGAAAGAATAAAAAGAAATCACAGGAACAGTGCAGCTTCCCCACAAATCTCCAACTAACCCTTGCACTCAATTAATCTTCGTGACCTTCTAATGCCCCATGCCATGAATTGTACCTTGAGGTTAGGGAATGGGTCTCACAGTACTTCCTAGCAACAACGATACAGCTTTTGTGTACTGAGTTTTCAGATGTTGTTGATTTGAATCTGAAATTTCTTTCCTGCATAATGTTTTCCGTTTTAAAGTTGAGCTTTAATTTGTTTAATCTGGCATATTCTTAATTATACGAGCTGTAAATTTTATTGTATTGTAAAGCCATGAAATACATGCATAAAGATGCAGTGCTGAGGTGTAATGGATTAATAGGAGTGTCTTGCTCTTGGGTGTGACAGTCACACGCACTGGGGTGTCTGGAAAGAAAATCCTGGTGCAGAAGCACCGTCCTACAAACACTTGTGAATCCTTGCAGTTAACTTTGCAATAGCTGCATGTGTGCTGGGATGAATGGGGCTGCTCTGTTTTCGGCCCATGGATTTTTTAGGAAACAACATAAAGAGGGAAAGGGTGAGCTGTATTTAAAAAAAGAATAGGAAATGGTTGAAATATCTTCCTGATGTCTTGCTGTGAGATTGACTTCAGCCCCCTTGTCATTCATTATTACATGGTTTCCGGACTGCATTGCCAGGACTGGTGCTGCGCAACGATTCATCCTTCAGCAGGTATCGGCCACGCTGATGCTACCTCAGTGAAAATGGGAACAGCAGCAGCACTAGCAGGGATGGTAACATGCTAGAGCAATGAGGACACAATTATTTCATTATTCATGCATGGCATCTCAGGAGACTTGCTGTGAAATTTCAGCTTCAGATACACCAGCTTTTTTTTTCCTGGTGAACCAAAGAAGCTGCTCTGCTAGTTTAGCCAGTGGAAGTAATCTAGCGAGGCTTGGTGTTTGACATGGGCAGGTCAGAAGAAGGCCACAGAAAGGTCTTTTATTTTGGAGCCACGCTTTGCATCCCAAGTGTTGTAGTAGTTTCTGAAGCAGTGAGGTGGAGTTCTGCACAGTTATCCCCGTCCTGTGCAAATGGTGCTACCCACACAGTCTGCTTTTCCCTGTTGTCCAGGTGGTGGCAGGAATTGCTAGTTCCTGAGTTTTCCAAAAAGCTAGTCATTGCCAGAGGCCCCCAAGGAGAAGCAGGGGGGGATGTCTGTATAGTTTCTACTCACCCATCTCTTCCTCTATCTTTGTATAGGGGGCTGCTCAAAGCCATGCCAAGTTTTGCACACCGTGTCTGTAACTTTGGTTGCATGCTGCCTTTCATCAGGAACTTTGCATGGTCTGTCTAGCAGGCACAGATAGCCAGCAGTCATCTGTTACCTCCAGATAAAGATGGGACAGTTTGTTAAGTGACTGATGGCTTTTGCTAAGTCTTCTAAGTATGATTAATGTGTAAAAATGTCTAGCCGGGTGATAGGTAAATAGGAAAACCAGAGGCACTCTCCTCAAGTCAGTTTTTGCATGTCCATTCGTGTGCTTTGATCAAAAGGAAAGGTTATAGGAGCTTGCTGATAGCCCGAACCACTAAGAGAAACCAGACATAGTCAAGACATATCAAAGTCCCAGGTCCTAGAGTCACACAAGTACACAAAAGTCCCCTCTCCTAAAGAAAGCAAGAATACAGCCTTAGTGGTTAAAGAGGCTGAAAAATGTGACTTAATCTATAAAACTTGTACAATCCAAGGCAGATTTATTTGTATCCTCTGCAATGACATGATTTGGGGAATCTGGTTCACGACTTTCTAATGGTGACAGAAAGGAATACCATAGTAACTATGACTAAAATATTGGCAAAATATTCATTGCTTTTGATGGCATAATTGCTGCAGTGCTGTAAATAGTCTTATTATTTGTATCTTATATGGAGGTCTTTCACACATCCTACTGATCTGCTAACAGTGCTGCTTTGGGGGTAGAAGACTGTGTTGGTGCGGAAGACATATCTGACTACCTGGCTCTTTTTTTTAGGAGTAGAGCTGGCATAAAATTGCAAGGATGGATGCGGCTTGGAGCAACCTGGTCTACTGGAATGTGTCCCTGCCCGTGGCAGGGGGTTGGAACTGGATGAGCTTTAAGGTCCCTTCCAACACAAACCATTCTGAGATTCTATTAGTAGTGGAAGTAACTGCTTTCTCTGCACTCAGCCTAATGTATAGCTAGAGATCAACACATATGTGGTGACTTTAAGTCAACAGACATTCAATACTCACATTCAATGGCATTTCTGAGTACTTCAGTCTTTAAATGTGTGTGCACAGTTTCAGGTTACCTGTCTCTGAAGGCTCTTTCAGCTCCAATAGGCTAACTTTGTTCGCTGATGGTAAATTAATTACTCTCCAGCCTGCTATTTATTTTAATGTGCACAACAGAAAAAATATCATATAGGTAGGCAGATCTACAGCTTGTCAGCTTATATTACTGCCCTGACAGGTAGGGGCTCAACTTCTGGATGTCCTGGATGTCCACAACATGCTTCACAGCCAGCAGCTCTCTGAAGACTTGCTGCTTCCAGGAGCTGCTTGATACCATAGACCTAAGCCCACGACACACCAAAACCAGTTTAAAAGTCCTTTGGATGCTTTCCTCCTCACTCTGAAATATATCTTGCTTTTGTCTAAAGGGTTCAAGTCACTTGTGATCTCACCCCTCATGTTTGAGTCGCAAGAGGACATGGCATTGACATCAGAAAATGGATCACATGCATGCTGGAGGATGTGTCATGCAGTAGCTCGAGCACTGCAATTCCCCAAGATAATCAGAGGACATAAAATTGTTCTGGCCAGTTATGGTTTTCCAGGTAACCCTTCAATTTTGCCTACTGCTTAAAGGCTAATATACTGCTTGCTGCTGCTGCTGCTGTGGGTTTGTTTTGAAACCAGCCATCATTTTTGTACCTTCATGCATATCTTTGGAAAATGATGAAAATATTTCACTGCAAACCAGAAAGCAAAAAGTGCCAACCGGTAAACTTGTGTACAGTAGCTAAAAGTCAGTGTTTCATTACTTATTTATTTATTCATTTATTTAAAAATCTTTAACCAGAAAAATTCATTAAGATGCAGTATCTCATGTACAATGATGGCCTAGGGACGGCAGATGGATTAAAAAATGTGAATACTATTGGGTCTAATATGCGTACCATTAACACAAATATGAAATTAATGTAAAAGTTTCTGACAGTGCAAACTTAGTTTTAACTCTTTAAATGTGTGTTTAAAAGAGTGCAGAATGGTGGTAGGCTTTGGCAGATGATAGATGCAGTAAACAAGTGTGTCTCAAAAGAGACAAATGTCAGGAAAATAATTGCCTAGCAGTACTTCATATCAATTAATTCATTTGTATTTAATTAAAAGGAGTCATAACAATTGGCTGCTGTATAAAAGCCGCTTAGCTCTGGAGTCTTTTATGCCTTTTCTTAGTTTTCTGGGGCTGGATATTGTTGGCCTTTTTGAATAATTCAATCCAGATCTATTTCCTAAACAGAAAATCTATCTGTGAGTTATTCCCTTTTCTTCAGGGAAGTTGCAACAAGCAGTAGCTTTGTGCACCTTATAAATAACAATGGGATTGTCATTTACAGATGTCATTTATAGATCGTCATTTATAGATGGGATTTCAAAAAGTACTTGAAACCAAAAATGCTGGGGTTCTGAAATCAGTTAGGGGCTTCTAAAGATGGCCATTATCCAATATGATTCCAGTGAAACCTTGCTGGCCTGGCCATTTCCATGAAGCCCTGGCAAAAGTGTGTCCATGACACTCCAGAGAAGCTGTGGCTGCCCCATCCCTGGCAGTGTTCAAGGCCAGATTGGATGGGGCTTGGAGCAAGCTGCTCTAGTGGAAGGTGTCCCTGCCCATGGCAGGGGCTTGGAACTGGATGAGCTTTGAGGTCCCTTCCAGCACAAACCAGTCTGGGATTCCATGATCAAAGTTCATTTAAGATTTCCTGTATGGTAGTGAGGTTCATTTTATGCTGGATAATTTCTGCATCTGTTCCTATATGTGGCTGGGCCTGCAGTCCCTCCCAAACTGTGTCCTACTGTATTTGTTCAGAACTATTGCCTATAAACACGATCCATATATTTGCTGAGGAAACCTACTGTTTTAAATACGCCTGATTGGGAACACATGAGTGTAAACCGCCCAATCAATCTGTTGAACAGATCCCATCAAACAAGGGTTTAGTGGTTTCCTTTACACGTGCTGTTGGTGATGGTCCACATGCCACCTCCTGTCTCAGCCCTGCACTTCTGAACATCTTGCTCCTAAAGCTGTCCTGTGTCTGCACACTTGAGCAGAACCCAACTGTCATGCTCTTTTCCTTGTCAGCACCTATGTCTTCTACTAGCAGCAGTGAAAATGGTAGCTTTTGATGTATCCAATTTTGTCTATCTGGAGTTAGAATAAGCTACAGTTTTAAACTCAATGATGCCTGCTGAATGAGGTGGCCAAATTACTTTCTTCACAGTATTATCTGTGACTGTTTTCATTGTTTATTGTTTTATTGTATCATTTCCTAGCTAATTCACAAAATCTGATAACCTGTGGTGCCTTTCTCAGTCATTAGTATAAATTAACAAAGTTTGTTGTTATAAATATACATTAAATTCCATCACATATTCTATGAGGTATCATCTCCTACTACAGTACCTCTGGAGACACTCATTACTGTGGTGTAGGATGGCTGACCTGGGGAGACACTGTGATTTTAAGAAGAAAACGTGAGGAATTTGGAGCTGCTTCCTAGGTGGATATCTGCAGCTGCTTTGCGAGTAGCCCAAGATGAGCAAATATGTATTTCAAGGGGGCCCCAGCCACAGACTTTTTGCTGGTAAAGCATTATGACCAGGAAAATATTCATCACTTAAATATGAAAACCCATGTGGTATACATGTTAGTACAGCAAACTGTAATTGTGGGTCAAGTCATCCAAAGTCCAGGCTAACCCACAAATAGAGATCTTCAAAATAAGATATTTTGAGGGGAAGATTGCAACTTTTGCTGCCATTACTTGCAGCATCTCCTAGTGTTGTTTGGTTATTATTTGAAGATGTCCCTGCTCATTGCAGGAGGATTGGATTAGATGACCTTTAAAGGTCCCTTCCACCAAAACCTGTTCTATGTTTGATATTGATGGTGTCCATAGGCTTACTGGTATAGTTCCCCCCTGCCTTTGGCATAAATCAGAGGTAGTGTTTGCAGAGGGAGTGGGGTTAGAGGCATCTAAACATCACTCCAGAGGGGTGCAGGAGTCTGTCCCTGGGGTCTACCGCTCTTTGGGTTGTGTATGCTGGAGGTACCCAATGTGGATTTACAATTGCCATAGTTTCTTCCCTTTTTTTGCCTTCCCAAAGAGGAAAGCTCTCTTTTGCCCTGCATGGCAGTGGTGGTGCGGAAGGGTTAACCCCTGTCAGCCCCCCCTCTGCCTGCTGAAGTGCCTTGTTTGCAAAGGATTGATAGAGTACCCTTGAGAGAAAGATTCGCATTTTCACTGTTCCGTGTCAGGGAATGAGGTTGTGTGATTTTTGTGTCATTTTGCACTACCATATTTCTTCCATTAGGAATTCTAATATTTCACAACCTCTGTCAAGGAAACTGCTACTCCTAATGCATAAGAAGAATGCATTCCAGATGGCCTCATAATCCAGTTCAGGTTTTTCACATACATTATTTCAGTTCCACTGCTGGTCCAGGCTCAGGTTTGCCAAAGCTGGTTTCATGATTCATTTGCAACTGCAACAAGTTAATCCCAGAGTGAATAGCTGTGTCCACTTCAGGTGAATTCTTCTTGGATGCTGGCTCCAAACATTGGCTGGTTAGAGGTACTTCCAAAATAGCAATTTATATTCAGCATCTTTGTGCCAAATTCTCCCTCTCTGTGTCCATGGCCAATGGATCAAGGAGATATTTCTAAAACAAGAGGTTCCTTAATTGATGAATGCTATCAGCTAGCCATTAAAACTGGTCCAGTTCAACAAACACATTTTAAAGCATCAGGAAAACTTTTTAGAAGCGGAAAGCCCAATGAGTTATGCACATAGAATATTAAAATTTAAAGTAATTCCATGCATTGAATCATCATTAGTGCTCATCTTCGTTAATTCTCAGTCCAGTAACACAAACAGTAGCAAATAAGCGAAGTACAACTTTGTGGAGTTTTCCTGATGTTTGTAGGATCAGCCTAGTTTGCTGTTTGTTTCCTTATATATATAGAGAGAATCTTTTTTACAGAGCTTTTGTATTTCATTGCTTTATGTTGTTTCTTATTTGAGAATTTGCATAAGGCTGTGCTGGGTATTAAATACAGTTTTCTATTTACATTTTGATAATGAAACATTTTGCTAAAGGTTGCCCTAGTTCTACTCATCTGTAGTACCCTCATCACAACCACAGAGAAGCCCAGCTCAAGCCAAAGCTGTCTCCATCCGCTTTGGTCAGCTTTTGCCTCCAGCACACTTGGCTCCATCACACCAGCTGAAATGAAATGATATTTCCTGAGCACTGACCTCTTTGACACTTATGTGGACTCAGCATCTTAACTGCTGTTAGTGTGAATCATCTGAAGCTGGTGCATAATTTCTGGAGACATTTATAGGAGATCTACAGTAGACATTTACTCTAAATAACAAAAATAAAGAAATCCATAAATCCCATGAAACTTTCCCCTACTTCATTTTAAGTTGTTTATACAAGGAACTTCATGTTGTAATAACACTTTTTGGCCTTTGTTTGATTGGAAATTTCTATTAAACTGTTATGAGAAAATAACTTTATGCTTCAGGTTTTATGTTTCAATTTGATTAACAACAGGCTTTTACAAGGACTCTAGTGCTGCTGCCTATACTGTACACATCTAGTGTTATTGCACTGGCTGTTTTTCTGTATGGAGTGGACTTTATCAAGAAAATTATATTTCCTGCATATGACATTTTGGAAACGTATTGTATGTCATATCCCCGTCTTAAACGCTGTTAGTGCGAATCATCTGACTCTGGTTTATAATCTTTGTACTATATTTATAGCAGACCGTTGCTCTGTAGTGTTCTAAATTTCCTGCTTATGATGCAATGGCAAAAGTCATTAAACATTAGCAGTAATAGTATTTTCACTGTAATAAAGTGTTAATTACTTCCACATGTTAATCGAGCTGGGGGGGTAGAGAGATTTTTTGCTATTGTTACTGTGCCTAAAATAATTTCCATGTGATAATTTTCCAGGATATCAAAAACTGAATAATTATGCACTAATTAAGAAAGTAGAGCCTGCTCTGGAGTTAAGACTGCATTAATTTTAATGTTTTTACAGTCCTTTAATTGGGGAAAGGGCTGTAAATTGAGAGCTGACGCACTCTCCTACCATAAGCAGGCCTGCCTTTGCAATCTGCCTCCTATATACTGCAACCCAAGGTCAACACAAGTTTGCAAAATCCCTCTGCTCTTCATACGAAATGTATTGGTGGTGAAGCGTGCATCTATCACTCTGACAAGCATTTAACTCTCCAAGAGCACATGCTCTCACTTCTTAAATTATTAATTGCATTAAATACATTTTCATATCGCGGGCTTTTTGCTGCAAACTGTTCCTGGGCAGGGAGAGGAGGTCCCCCCACAGTATGAGACAGTTTGCCTTCTGTTGTTTTGGTTGGGTAGGGCTGGGTTTCGGGAGCCTGAAGGGCTGGTGAATGAAACGTGCTGCACTATGGAAAATTGCTGGAAAAGTCACCCTTGAAAAGTCTTTTTCCTTTTTTTTGTTGTTTAATGTTGATCAGTTGGCTTCAATGCTCCTCCTGTCTTTTGTTCTGTGCTAATGTCTAGAAGTCCATATTATTTTGGTTTGTTTATACCTTTACACTTATCAGCTTGTGCAGTTTTCCAGGGTATTCTCCCTGTCACACCATTATCACAGGCAATGGCATCATCATCCGCTTCATTATCATCTCTGGGTCATTCCAGCCCAGAATGGCTTCGTGTTACAACTAAAAGGAGGAATCTGGCAAATGGATCATATTATCTCCCTCTCTCACTCCGGCATTTGAATGCATTATACAAGATGCAGTCTTTATATTAACAGGCATCATGACCTTTGCCTATAACATGTTTATTTTAGCAATACTTGCTAGTGCTGCTGGAGTTCAGCTCCTGCCAGTTCCTGATGCTATTGTAAGCCCTAGGTTTATACCTCACTTATGCCAAATCAGCTCCCAGGCTGCAGAGGAAATGTTAAGGCCCAGGTGGGAGAATGGAGCTGGGGATGTAGCTCACATCCCTGCCTGCATCCCTGCCTGCAAACGGGTGGTCCCCAGAGCAGTGTCCTGGGGGGCTGCTCCCAGCCCTGCCCCAGGCAGCAGTGCTGTCTGCAGAGTAACCCCCTTCTGCAACAACCACATGGGATCAGACCTTGGGGTGCTGAGGGCTTGTTCATGGCAGAAAATAAAGGTTCACTGGATCACTATTTGCAGTTACCTCTTGAAATATCATGCCACAATTCTAATGGGAGCATCCTGTGGTAACCAAGGTTTGACACAGGCAGCATACTCCAGGTCATGGAAAAATGAGTGATTAACATAATTTTAAATCAAATGTTTCTTTAAACCAACAAAGATTCAGGGGAAAACTTGCTGGGAATGTGTTTGGGGTGTGGGTTCCCCGATCAAGACATGGTCAGAAACAGTGAAGCATTTTCACCCACTGCAAAGATGAACTACCCATGGGAACCTTTGTCAGACATAGACATTTACCTGGGACCCTAAGCTCGCATTTGGTGAAGGATTGAATCTCAGTCCTTCCTGGTATCCCTTCTCTTAATTTTATTTTCAAGAAAGCACCTTACTATAAAAAATAAAATATTTTACTTGCATGCATGTGTTTGCTTACCTGGTTTACTTGCAGTTTACTTATGGTTTGATTACAAATCTACTGATCTGGGAAGAGTTTTGTAAAGCAATAGGAAACCCATCACTTTCTTAATATTTTTGGGTACAAACACACATGTATCCAAGCTGAGAAGTGGGATCCCGTCTCCTTTCCTGGAGACCTCGTTGGACAAACCCTGCTTACAACTTTTAAAATTTCCTCAATTTCCTGCTTCTGTGCATTTCCTGATAGCAATATTTTAATGACATTACTGGTGTTAAGATCAATGCATGGGATCATGGAGGAGTAGGTATAAAGATCTTGGTGGTAGGCATAATAGTAGATCACCTTGAGCCTCCTTCATGTCATTTCAACAATGAATATTGAGGAGATGGTGGCCACTTGCCAGTACTGCAGGACAAAGCAAATTTGAGACACTTTTAGAGGTGTTTCCAAAGTGTGTTGATGCATTTTGATGCATTTCCCTCTGTAACAACGTGAAGCAACATAAGCTAAAATCAAGTGGCTTGGAAGCATCTTTGCAGTTTACTGCTCTCTGCTAAAACAGCACAGAGGAATAACCCCTGCTTCTGGAGGTGATGGTTTGAAATGCAGAGTGCGTGAAAGTCAAAGTTAAATTTCTCTTTGTCCTTCATCCTAACGAGGGCACATGCTGGCTGTGATTTGCTGTGCAGGATGCATTGGGCAGTTGGGCATGGAGCACTGGAGAACCTGAGGATGGAATTGTAGCCCCAAGTGCAGATTTCTTAACTGTTTTTTGAAGAGAAATGCTCTTGCATCATTGCAATGGCATGTACCCTGCCTGTGACAGGGGGTTGGAACTAGATGATCTTTAAGGTCCCTTCCAACCCAAACCATTCTGTGATGCTATGAGTCTATGATTCTATGATTGTATGGTATGATATTGTGTTGCAGTTGGTGCTTTTATTGCATCTGTTCAATGCTTCAGGTGGAAGAAGTCATATATTTCAATGGCCAGCATACTTTTGTCCAGTTGGAAAATGATGAAACACCTCTGCAGAGAACAGTCTTCCTACTGTTGAAAAGGGAAAGATGATAAGAAAGTTAACAAAGACAAATCACAGAAAGGACAGGAGAAACATTTTTCACCCAACTTTTTTTTCATTTTCTTTTTCTTCCTCCTGCTCCACTTTCTCTATTACCGTTGCATTAATTAGAAATTTAGGTAAATGACATAAGTGCCCTAATTTTTTATTTCTGCCAGGAGAACAATTAGGCCATTAGAAGTAACAAATGGGCTGCATGCATGTCGCCTGTTGAAAATTTCAAGCTGCATAATTTCTGACATGAAAAAAAAAAAAACCCAAACCCAAATAATAGTTGTTTTGGCCGATTTTTACCATAAGCAATGTCAGCTTTAGCAGATGCAGTGTACCACTGGCTTTTTTTTCCCTATTGTCATGGCTCATTAAAGTATGCTGACTCTTGTGGATTCCCATTTCCTTTAGGTAAATAGTTATTTACATGAACTGCGACATTTTTCTTTGATGACAATTTCTAATTGTTCAGGCAACCAAGGGTGATAGATTAACCACTCTGAATAAAGCTTCACCTATGAAATAAATTACTTTAAATTAACCATCCTTTCAAAAGAGGCAAAATTTCCAAATGGACAAATTAGCCCCTTCTTAGCCACATATGGTAAGTGTTTTAAGCATTTCCCCACTGGTAGTTACTCTAGAGAACAATTCTTCATGATGGAGTGGAAGACTTCTTAACTCATTTGGGGTCCTTTTCATGCCAGCGCTCGCCAGCAGTGTACTCTGAAGGGCTCGCTTTGCGGCTGAGCACCACGCAGGCTGCGTTATGTGTGGCTTTAATAACTTTCTGCTTTTACATTTTTAACTCTTGCTGTGCTGTGTTGGAGGTCAGGGGCAGAAAAGCCCCTGCCATGGTGTGTGCTTTAGATACTCTCTTTTTTAAGTGGAAATTTGACTTCCAGGTTAGCCTTTCTAAACGAGGTGCGAGTACATCAGTACACCGCATCCTTTTTGCTATTTTCAACTGCCAGGAGGACCTGTATGTCTTCAGTTTGTATTTCTTAGCTACAGTTTCTGTCAACAGACCTGTTTCTGCTTTTACTTGGGCGACTACATTGGGACAAATCACACAAGAAGCAGCAGGCTTAGAATCATAGGATCACAGAACAGTTTGGGTTGGAAGGGAGCTTCAAATTCATCTTGTCCAAACCCCTGCAATGAGAAGGGGCATCTTCAGCTAGATCAGGTTGCCCAGAGCTACATCCAGCTTACACTGGTGTGAAACAGTTCACCTGAGTGGATATTAGCTTTATTCCAATGACTTGTACCTATTAAAATATCTATAGCCCTTTATGCAGAGTAAATGTGAATAGGATGTGATCTCCTTCAGCTCAGGCTTGTAGAAACTGCTAAATGAATTTGTAAATGCCCATGCACCTTTTTTAGGCACCTAGACAGCTTCAAACATTTGTAATCCCAAACAAACTCACATCTTCTGGACTTCTGAGTACCTAAGTCCCATTTCAGAGTAACTTAGGGCAAAGCCACTTAGGCACTTTTGAAAATGTTACTGACATAACTCTTTCCCCAGTGTCTGAGTCGTGCCAAATATTGCAAGATAGAAACCTAAGAAAACATGTTTTTCTAATTTAAGTCATAACTTGACCACATTTCAATGTCCACATTTTGTATTTAGAAACTAAGAACTTCTTACAAGGAAGCATCCAATCAGTTTAAATTATGCTTAGTTTGTTTTTATGGTTTCCCATGACTTTTTTAGGCCAGTGTAGTTTCCCGTTTCCCACACATTAGAAGTCAGTATGTCAATACATTGGAATGTATTAGGCTGTTTAGCATAATTTGAGCACACTTTTGAAATGGTTTCTGCTACAAAAGACCTAGATATTGTACACCCATTTTGCAAAAATAGCAAATTAAAAGAAGATTGTGTTTTCTGTTTGTATGAGAAAAATTTAATTAAGAGTTATTTTGGTACTAATATTTACTCTACAAGAGTAATTAAAATAGAGAGATCAGTAAAAGGGGTGCAGCTCTAAACACATGTTCTTGCTTTGTTTAATTATGTTGATTAGGTTTAAACCCCAATTTGGCATCACCTCCCTTGTCTTAATATGTTGTTGATGAAACCATGTGGAGACCTGACCTTAATATAATCGTGACAAACCTCATTTGATTACCTTCGGCTAATTAAAACATACATTATATGTACCGTAATATTATTATTATTCATCCTGCACTGCTCTCACTCTAGGTCGTTACGCTGGAAAGCAAATCTTATTGTGAGATTTCTGTCTCTTAAGGACCTGGTGCCTTCGGTATAATTGGGAGAGGTGTTTATTTCATGGGCCAGTTATAATAACAGTAATTATCATATAAAAGCTCTGTGAATTTTTAAATTGTGACTTGGTGTTAAGTTTACTGTGGCTCTGTGTTGGTGCGTGCAGGGAACAGCTTGCAGCATGCATGGGACAGCTGTGGGCTTCTTGTGTCCCCCACCCCATCCTTCTTCTTTCCCCTTTCTTTCTTTGTTCTTCCATTTTGTAACCAGTTTACAGGCTCTTTCCCCAGTCTCAGCTGCACATATTGAAGTCCAACTTAGTAGATTTAGGTAGATTTAAATTAGATATTAGGGAGAAGCTCTTCCCTGTGAGGGTGCTGAGGCGCTGGCCCAGGGTGCCCAGAGAAGCTGTGGTTGCCCCATCCCTGGCAGTGTTCAAGGCCAGGTTGGACACAGGGGCTTGGAGCAAGCTGCTCTAGTGGAAGGGGTCCCTGCCCGTGGCAGGGGTTGGAACTGGATGAGCTTTGAGGTCCTTTCCAACCCAAACCATTCTAGGATTCTAGGATAGTCTTGCTGTCCCGTTTATCATTAATACCCAGGATCTGGCCCTAGGCTTTGGTGACTCTTTACTCAAGATACCAATTTCTTGCCCAGAGCAGTACCTTTGGGTACTGCAAGCTTGCATTTGCTTTTGATGCTTATACATCATAAAGCTAAGTATGACTTAAAAATGCCTCAGGGAATCTCCCCGCCGACTCCCAGGGATGGCATCTTGTCATTGGTGGGAGTCCACTGTGATAACCACCTTGCTCATGTCTTGGCTGCACTAACCTACCACTATAACAAGCTTTTTCTGTCCTAACAAAGTAATGCTGCAGGCCACAGAGTGTCGCAGAAGGGCAGCTAGTGGCCGTGCTGTGAACAACATTAATTGTATTTGACTAAAATAATTTTATAGGATCTGTTACCGTGGTGCCAGGGACATCATCATAGCCTTTGATTTCATATTGGTCTTGTGAGTCTGGCAGTGTCAGCAACCCCAGTTTGTACCTGCAAGAGACTACAAATAAAGCAAGAAGGAATAAATTTAGAAGATCTTTAAGTGGAATTGTGCGAGAATTTCAGAAGCAATCAGATCTGAGGCTTTTCATGAACACACCATAAGAAATAGAAATTTGAACCTTAGCCATTGAAGTTCCATGTTGGTGTCTACCCCATTGGACCATTTTTCTTCAAAGGTGGTTTGAAGAAAGCATAGCAGCTCTAATACACACCACTGGTGCAGAAAATTACCCTCCAAAATATATCTAGAAATCTTCCTGCTTACGGCACATGGATGATACAGGAACTTACCTCATTTATCAGTCAGGCTCACATGGGAAGTACTTGAGTGCTTCCTGACTTGCTTTTCCTTTAAAGCATGTTCCCTCATCTTTTACTCATTGGCAGTGGGAAGCTTTCTTTTATAATACCTTATCTATGAAGAATTTAGCCTTAATAATAATAAGAATAACAATTAAAAAATTACAAATTACAGCCACTTCACCTCTCCTGAGTGCCATAAAGTCAGGACAAGGAAAATGATGAGCAGTCAAGGGATATTCATGCCAAGATCAGTCATTCCAGTCCCTGCTGACAGTGTGGCACTGAGGAAGGGTGCCAACGTGGGTGTCAAGCCATCGTGTGTTAATCTGCTGTGCAAAAACCTCTTTGTAGGTGAGAACTAGATTTGCCAGTGTGATACTATAGGTCAGAGGATGGTGGCCTAATCATCTATGTTCTCATTTTTTGATGTAAGCTTCAGGTCCTCACTGCCACAAACAGTTGTGGCCACTGTTCTCATGTTTCCAGTCATTGCAAAGAAGAAGTACCAGTATTTGACCACTAGTGGGTTGAACAGATTAAATTCTAATGCTTCCATCTTCCTACCCATGCACCTTGTGAAAATAAATAAATAACTAATGGTTTTTAAAATGTACAAAATCTAATTTAAAATGACATTGGGGTTTTATTTAAAGTCATGGAAGCTGGTTAATTCCAAAATGCTCTCATTAACTCACATCATTTAACAAGTTTCTATTCATTTAGCTCTCTCTCTCCAGAGCCTCTCAGCTGCTCTACCTCAACACAGTGACAGCCTTCTGTGTTTCTGCTTCCCAAGGGGAGCTAAGGTGACTTTAAACTACCTTTTCATTCTCCCAGTGTTAGGGTGCAGAAATGAAATCGGGAATCTCAGCTGGCTCTGGAAGCCTGTCTGGAGCAGGGTATGTGCTGCCATCCTCTTCAGTTCTGTGCCCTCCTGGCTCCCCCTCCACCTCCCCATTCCCAGTCATTTCTATAGTGTCCTCAGCTCCTGCATGGCGGATATTTCCCATGGCTGATCTATAATTACTGAGCCATCATGGGCCTTGCAATAAGTGTAAAAGGGTTGGAGTATAAATGAGGATGTCACCCCACTTGTTCATTATGGACTCTGAATTTTCCTCCTCTGTGGGACTACTTTTCTGTCCTTTATATTTCAGTTTCAGCTCTCTCTAAGGCTTACTATCTTCCCCATTTCATGATATTTAAGGTTGTTGGAGTTTCTTGTTCCCTTTTGTCATTGCCATTAGCAGCATCTTGCTCCATACTCCCTCTAAAATAACTCATTAAAACTCATTTGATGTGCTTTTGCTTTTCTTTTGTTTTCAATGTGGAAAATAAAATGAAAAGAATCCCTTTTCTCTCCCTTACTTCCTTTTACTTTTTCTTTTATTCCTCCTGGAATCTGGAACTTTTATCTCCAGAAGTGATTACTGATAGATAATTAGATTGTTGGAAGCTTGGATTTGAGACAGAGTTTTGAGTGACTATTGAGCAAACGTCCTTCAGTAACAGAGGCCCCTTTCTGATGTTCCAGCTCTGAACATCCTAAATTGTTAGTTTCTTCTGAAAATATGAAGCTTTGTTTTTTCCCTCTGGTGGTACAGCCAGAGTCTGGCATCATCTCTGTGCTTGAAACCTGGTGATGGGCATTCAGTCCTTGGCTTTGATTTTCATATAGAAGTCTACAGATACTGAATCCAGACACCTCTCTTAGGTACATTGCTTTATTGTTGTATTTTTTTTCCTACAGGCAAATGACTCTGTGCAAGACATGGACATGAGAGATGGGCATGAGTGACATTTGCACTGTCCACCCCTACAAACCGCAACACAGATGCCCTAATCTGGAATAAGTGCTGTTTTTCGGGGCTTGAGGGGGTGAAACCCAATAGTTGCGCTGATAAATTCATTCCAGGTATTGGCTTGAAAAACACATAAGCTTTCCTCTGGAAAAAGCAAAACATTTCCTAGCTCTGAAGAAGGTCCACGTTCATGAATAAATGATCTTTTCTGAGCGTGAAACCCTGCAGTGGCTGCGTTCTTCAGGCTGCAGTGGGCAGCTGAGCAGAGCATGTCCTCAGTACGGGTTTATCTTCCTGACCCTGACATGAGAAATTCATGTTCACGTTGCAGATGATCCCACAGCTGAGCCTGGCTCCTTGTTGCCTGGGCAGCAGGCGTGCTCACCTCTGTTTGAAGAGGCAGCATCACTCACCAGCTAGCCCTCAAGGCTTCTTCTGGCATTGGCTTTGCTTGCCATGAAGTTTCTTCATTCAGGAAGCAAGGATAGGAGAAAAAGGCAAACTTTTTTTTGGGGAAAAAAAGAGCAAGGAAAAATCTGACAGTAGTGCAAGGGTGAGGGTGGTCTCTCCATTGGAGGTTGGAGACATCCCATGGCTGGGGCTGGGAGCTGCTCCTCCACATGGGTGGGCTGCTTTGGCTTGTTATGGACATTTTTGATTGTCTCCATAAAGCTGGACCAAGCCCAGTAATTTCGGGTGTGATACGGAGCAGTCACCAGCTGCTGTTTCAGGCCACCACCATGCCAGGCTTTATTCCAGCCCCGACCTGGAGGTGACAGGCACAGCATTCCTTTATCAGTCACCATTTACTTCTCATTTTAACTAATTAAGAGCCTTTTGAGTTTTATATTTTCATAGTAATTCGATGCTTTATGTTAGTTTTCCAGTGAGCACTTCAGTTGGGTAAGAATATTTATTCCTGAGAACTTATTTAATCGGTAATTGCATTTTACATGAGAAAAAAACCCCAACTTATTTTAAAGAAAAATAATTAAAAACATCAGTTTACACTTGATCATTTGGGGATTAAAAACTATATTTAATCATGCAATGGATTTTTATTATTTTTATTCTTGTGTTATAGCCAGTGTACAGTGGTTTTATCTCCTCTTTGTACTTGCAATAACATATTATTTGACCATGAATCACTTTAATGGATTGAAACATAAGCATGTGAATTGAAAAATAGATACATTAGTCAAATCAATAAATAAATATGAAAATATATTTCTACTATGAAAAACCATCTTGGCTACTGTGTCCTCCAACTTGGACAGAGAAAGCTGAAATATATAGCTGTAAAATATGGCTTGCCGTGTCAACTAGCCAGTGCCTGCAGCCTAAAAGGAATTTTGAGCACTGGGTAAGTAGTATTTCATCAACAAAATCATAAAATAAAGACATTAAAATGAAGGAATGATTGAGTGCTGCAGGACGTTTGTAAAATCACCCTTCAGTCTGGGGCTGGAGTAGTTTAGTATTAGACATTGCATACTTTTCATATAAATTTGCTTACAAATAGCATGCCTTAACAAGCAATATTGCCAGACTGCCCCTGTAGCAAATATTTTTTCACTCTGTTGCTAAACAAACTCTACTCATGTATTCTATGGCATGGCTACAGTAGGTATAAATAATACATCCTTAATATTATAAAAAGAATACAGTATAAACCTTCACACAGAATATTAAGACATTGTAATGAACTAAGACAGGCTTTGAGCTACTGAAAAGCCTTTTCAGGTATTTGTCATTGTGAAGGTCCATCCATACAGCTTTTTGGAGACTGGTTCTGCTTATAAGGTATGTCTAAGGTTCCATTTATCTCACGGATGCTTGCTTGGATTTACACCATCCCAATAGCAGAATATGGCCTTCTTAATTTACATTTGTGTGACCTTTATTTTAACAGGGCTAAATCTTCATACTCAACTTTGGAAGCTGATAAACAACCTTTATGGCTATGGATCAGTGGAAGCAGTTCAATAAATGGGTATGTTAATTGTTCATCTTAATGTGGTGTAGAAATGAGCAGGTTCCAATGCCTTTTTTAGCTGACATACAGTTCAGAAAAGAGGAGCTTTCAATTCCCTTTCAAGTTGCTAATGAGCTATATAAGAGAATGACAAAAACACAGACTTTACCAAAGTTTATTTGCATTTTTCTACCTTGACATATTATGCAAATATTTTCTCATTTGCATATGACAAGAATATCTGATTTTATTTTACTTCAAATGCCTTCAAATGCTGATATAAAGTGAAAATATGAATCAATGTATGATATGCTTTATGTGGTCTACGGGCTGCATTGCTACTTTTTGACTCATACATTTTGCATGTGAAGTAGACTTTGTACATAGCCATCCCAGACACCCTTGCTGAAATGTCTTTGATATGAAATCTGAATTATGAGCGCACTTAGCAACACCAGTAAAACTGAACTGGGTTGAAACTTCAGATTAAAACCCAAAAAGAAGTGATTGCGAACTTACAAGCAACAGTTTTTCATGGCGCTGTGGCATAGCAACAGCAAAATATTCACTAAACGTGAATATTTTAGAAGGTATCAGAGTAAGGTAAAATACTGTTAAAAATAATATGTTAATTAATTTTAAGTCCTGCTTGCAATTAATTTGGCCTGATGATATTTCATCTTCATTCTGGGACACCCTTGGAGGTCCTTCATGTTCCAGCATGTCCCCAGGGATGTGTTGAGCATTTGCCTTGCAAGGTACAGCTGAGAAAACCACACAGGATCGGGCACCAAACACAAATGTCTCCCGAATCTCTGCAAACAATCACACTTCAAATTATTGTGCAGCTTTATTGTATTTTCAGCAGTGTGCTTTGCTGGCAGTAGAGAGACAACTTCAGAGGTAATACCCTGGAATCTCTTCCTGTTATAGATGGCTGTAGCTCATATATATAACGTGATTATTTCTTTCATTAAAGGAACTAAGTAATGTTATTAGATTTTGCTTTTTTTAGTGCATCAAATGCTTTATTTTACTGAGGCTGGAATTATTTTTTTCCAGAAATCCAGGGGTCATTTATTATACAAATCACCTTGCGTTTACAGAAAAGAAAGGCAGCAGCTTTAGCTGTATTTCTTGTGTCTGCTTCCTCATTGCCTGAGTGTGAAAACTTTATTGCTCATTATCTACTGGGCTGTGATGAAGTGACAGATGATTTATTGGGAGCCAAAAACTGTGTTTCAATGGTGAACATTTTTATCCTTTTGTGTTGCAGCCTGCCAACCCCTCTAACTGCTGAGGCAACAAATAAAGAAAACTCACTGCTGGAGGGCCCTGTGACTATCACTCATAAATGTCCACATTTCAGATCCCACTCTGTTTCTAATTTGATTCAATTCCCTTTTGTTGCTTAAAAATTCAATTTGTTTAATTGAGCTGTTTGACAGTAAAATCTGAATTCCATGCATTTTAACCATTCATATTAAATTTCCCTCCACATAGTACTTTTAGTAATGTGCTTTAAAAGAGGTCACTTTAATTTAAATTTGGTGACCTTACAAGCTTATAAAAAGATCTATATGCTATCCTTCTCAAACTGAAATTAAATTGAATAAATGTGAGATAATGTTACAGTAGATATTTCTGACTGAGGTTTGGAGTTCTGCAGAAATGAAACCCAGCACCGAGATGCTGGGAAGTGTCTGTGCCTTTCCCAGGCTGTTTTACATAGAAACAACCAAGATGGTGCAAGGAACTTCCCACCATGGGCCAAATGAACCTTTAAAATCAGTATACAGCTTAATACTGCAGTTGCAGGGTTGGTTATGCTGCCGTGTGTCTTTGTTTAATAAGTGCCCCATCTCTGGCTTGGGTTGTTTGCTTTTATTTTTAAAGAGGATTGCCTAGTTTTTGACATTTAAATAGCTGAGCATCTTTTCCTTTAGGATTAATAAGAAATATTGGAACAGGCACAAGATTTTAAGATTTAGTAAACTTTAATCTGTAAAATTTAATAGCAATATCCAAGTCGTTATGAGTATATAGGATGCCGTATGGCTTTACAAACACTTTTAAGCAATGAATTATGTTACAAGAATGGGTTTGCTGTGTATCATTACGTCCAGGTAAATGCCAGGATGATGACATAATTGGTAGTTGGGAGTAAAATACAACCTCTGTAAAATGTTACTAAGGTAAATGTAGCAGGATTGTAATTCATTATACACAAACATGACTAGTAGTTATTTATCATTTTGTGAAATATAGAATAACCTGAGCTCACCGTGTTTCGCTATTTCCTCATTACTTTATGTGAAATTGCAATGACACTCTCATCACAGCTCTCTCTTTTATTTCCCTTTAATGATTTACCAATAATGTACCCCCAGATTCACTTTCCACCTCACTCTCAGATGGTCCTCTTGATATACAAAGTCCTAAAAACTGGCCTCATTAGGAATGATATCCTGCCAGCTTCAGACACTGACAAATTTATGACTTTGGATTAAAGGCCATATGGGCATTTCAGCCATTAAAATAGTCCCATTTCCCAATACCTGGAACAGTAAGGAAATACATTTTTGCACACAGATGCCCGTTCTGTTATTTTCTGCTAAAGACATACAGTAATAGTTTGAAAGCAACAAAAGCCTATTTTGTACCTGTTCAGCTTGCAAGTGTGCTAGCCCTAGGCTACTGTTTAACTTTTAACCCTCTTGTTCACACAGCGTACATGCATAAAACGACAATGTACCACATAATGAAGCAAAGCTAGCAACATTTGTTTTATACTGTTTGCTATAGGACACGCTTCTCTCTGGTTTTAAAATCAGTTTGGAAAACAAAACAAAAAAAAAGAAGGCGTCTTTCTATGAAATGAGTGATTATGCTGGGGTTTTGCACACATTTAATAGCAGTCCTGCTACGCTTCCTGTATATTAACAGGGCTTTCAAGTAAAAAGAAATAATTCAGCACAAAATGATTTTGAAGAAGAATTTCTTTTGCAATTCTTTTTTTGGTGTCTGATTTTAAAACATTTTATCAAGCTTCCACTATATGTGCCAACCACTCTCTTGTCAGGTGTACGATGAACTACAGTATAACTGTGAGATATTTCTTTCCCTCATAACAATCTTGAGCCATAGCCCATGATGAATTATTTGTACCATCACAAGGAAATTCCCCTCTTCTGCACTTAAACCCAGCAAAATTACACACCAATTGTAGCAGAGAAAACATCTGATGTGACAGCTGTATAGCACACGGAGATCCATTGGTCCATTGGTTAATCAGCAGATTTTAATGGTGCTGGGGAATATGTGGTAACAGTGTCCTGAATTAGAAATGGCTCTGTGTTCTCACTAATAGGACAAATCTTCTACCTGTAGATGAAGGATTCCTGCTGTTTTAATGCTTCAAATGTTTAAAACTAAAAAAAAAAATAAAAAAGAAGAATGTGGAAAATCTGCCATAATTCAGAACACAAAAAGGAAATCCTGTGGATGAGTCAATTATATGGTTCCTAATGATGGTTCAGCCTGGAGGCCTTGTGTGAGGAGTGGAGGAAATAGGGGAAGATTAACTTGGTTAACCTTCTTCCCTTTCCCTGTGCTAGGCAGGTCCTTTACTTGCTGTATTCCCTTCTCTTTAACCCACCCTGTTATTTCCCACTTTAGCTGGGGACAGCTTGACTTTCTACAAGTCCTTCATAGATTTCATGTGTATTTACTTTTTGGTTCTTAGACTAATAGGTAAAATGGTAAAAAGAGTCTAATGCTCATTAGAAAATGGGATTTAGGGGGCTGGGGTGCTTCTACCTGTCATTGTTAACGCATTTCATCATATACTCAGGAAAATCAGGATCGCAATTTTCTCAGGCAGCTCATTATTAGGGATGCACCCTAGAAACTGGAAATCTCCCCAAGATTGAAAGTAAAGTCTCAGAGGCCCCCAAAGACAGCACTATCTTTCTTTAGTGAGCTAAAGGCCTGGCAAAGTGCAATAATGATAATGATAAATAGCAATCATTAATTTTTATACAGGCCCATATCATTTAGGACCTCATAGTGCTCCACAATAAAATCAAAGGAACATTAACTTGAAGTAAACAAATGACAAAACAAACATTAGCAGATGGGCAAATCAACGGCACAAATAAACAAATCAGCAGGTCAGAGGCTTCAACGTAGGGATGAGGAACCGCTGTTGGAGCAGGGACTTGAGTGGAAGCTGCAGGAAAGGCCAAATGAAGACTGAAGCTACTTGCCCCCAACATCCTGGTGTGCATGGCAGCCGTGGACGCCTATGGATAATATTATGATACTATTAGCTATATGGCTTCTAGATTTCCAATTAGAGCTACATGTTTGAAACATCATCTCTTTTTCTCCCAACCCTAAAGCTCCCTAAACACCTCCTAGAAGCCTTGTGTGTAGGCCCAGTTGGGTGGAGACCACATGCACTTTAGACTGAGATGGACAGTGGCAAACTGCAAAAATCTGGGCTCTGAATGTGCTGTTTTGACCCAGTTTCATTGCTGACCCCCTGATTTGAAAAGAATATAAAAGAAAAAGGAAACCCTATGAATCTTCTTTGGACCTTTGGTGTGGTGAATGGGGCTTGTGCATCTGCATATACCAGGACCTGTGAAACTCTCACATGCCCGACTTCCCATAAATTCATGGTCCGTAGGTGAGCTATGGTTGGCATAAGCATTTTTTGTCAAGACAAGTAGGATTTTGCTGCTGTGTGGAGAATATTATTATTATTATTTACTGCTACTGCTGATACCTACCTGTAGTACAGTTGAACCTAAGACTTTGTTACACTGAGCAACAAATAAATGTTTATAGAAAATTCCTTTCTTTGAAATTACAGAAAAAAGTCTTGATGACCCATTTAATGAAATAAATTACTTGTAATTAATTATTCTCACTGTATGGTGGCAACCTCTATAGCTAAATATGAGGGACTGTGCAAATCTGGCATGCTAACAGATATGAAACCCATTGACCAGGCGATTCTGAGCCAGCATAATCTTTTTCCTTTGTTTTTATTTAAAACCTTTGAGTTTGTAGACGCAAGGAGATACCTTGACCCAAGCCTTGTTTGGTTTCAAAACACTAAGAAGCATGAATGCTCATGAGAGTGCTGGAGTTTGCTCCTCATACCATCCTGTTTGCGTTCATTTGCTTTTAAGCAGAGCTTACTTTTGGTATGTGATGATCATCTGGTGATGATTTAGCCAGAGAGTGTAATATGTGGATTCTATTTTCTTTTAAACATTCTATTCACTGACCATGTAAGGACAGATTTTAGGGGGTTTTGATCCAAATAATGGCAAGGCCAGTATTTCAAACACATTCTGGATTGAGATACACCTAGAACATGTCATATGCAAGTAGAAGCCACTTGAAAATTTGGTTAATAAATAAACTGCTTGTAACAGAAATGCATAATTAAAATTACCATCTTTAAATACTGCTGCTGTTCCTTCCTTCCTTGCTGAAGAATGATTTATGCTTGCAATTTTAGCCTTCATTTTTTATGTATTTGAAAACAAAAAGAAAAAGAAATGTGAGAAAAGTGCCTGCATATTTGCTTACCTTCGGATGCTATTTGTACTTCTGGTACTGGGAGTGAGGATCTCAGTGCATTACATGTTGTGAATGTTGATAGTGAAAGCAGAGCCCTGCTTCCGAATGACATCAAACCTGTATATTGGACAAAGTGATACAGGGGCTGGAGAGGGGAAGACCAAGAGCGGGATAAGCCACAAAACCAGGGCAATAGCTTCTTAACCATTACAGGTTTTTCTTTTGGTGTCAGTTACTTTTAAGGTGGAAAACGAAGCATGTAGGATGGAAGGAAAAGAATAATAAATAGCAAACCCGATGTTCATGATTTGACAAGTAGCACTGGGATGAAATGCTGACATAAAGCTCAAAGCATTTTTTATACTTCCTATAAAAAATATGCATATGCATTTTTAAGCCTTTTCTTTTACCTCCCTTCTGTTGGGGCAGACCTTAGTGGCAAGGTCAGCAATAGAGGAGGCTGGGCTGAGCCTGGGCAGCCGTGCTGTGCTATGCCTGGTCTTCCACGCTAACAGCACAGTGCCCGTGCTTCTCCAAGGAAACCATAAGGAGGTATCAGGAGCCTGACAGTCAATCTGCAGTCGCTGCCTTTAGATTACTTAACGCCACAAAAGTAAATATGTGATGATTGGCAAATGGACAAATCTAATGCACTTTAATGCACTGCAGTAACCATAAGGCATGACTTCTCCCCGAGCTCATGACAGTAACTTTCCCTTGCAACTTTGGACATTGTAAGATGAAGAAATGCTGTTGACAGACATGTTCCAGGTCATAGAACAAGATTGCATGATCAATAGTACTGAAAGGAAACTTCAGGACCAGAAATACAGTTCGCAACATTGATAGGACAGAAAGATGCCACCAAACATTGGGTGCAGTGAGAGCCCTGTGCAGCAACACTGTTAACTGTGACATCTGCAAGGCTTGGATTCACTTCAGAGTTGGTTTTGTAATTCCATATGATATAATACAGCCAGAGGTGTATGGATGGGCAATGATACCCTCAGAAATAGAAGATAAGGTGCCATTTGACCATGCTGCTCTCCTGAGGGTTTGCATCTCCTGAGTGTCCATGTTTGCATCACTTGTATGTGTGATGTCATGATGTCAGTTCATAGCCAGGAGAAGAAATGCTGCAGCTTTGTACAAGGCATGCTTAACATGGAAGCATTAAAACATTTTTGTTCTTATTCATAAAATAGATAGTGAGGAAAATAATAAAGAAGTAAATATTAATGAAATAATGAGGAAGAGGAGAAGAAGATACAAATAAAAGAGCAAAATAATCAGAAAAAATTAATCACGCCTTTGGATGTCCACATTTTAAATATCTCAATCAGATTATTTTGACTGATGCGATGCCCTTCACAACCTGTTTTCAAGAACCTTCACTTAACAAATATATAGATGACACCAAAACTGGCATCAAAGGTGGCAGTTTCATGGTTTGCAGAGAAACACATGAAAAAATGTGTCTGTTGATTAAATTTATTACTTGAGTGCTACTTTGAAAGCTGTGGCTTGACTCATCCCTTGTTTCCACCCACTGTATGCACATTGTGCTTTGCGAGTTTGTGGGCACAGTTTGTCCCTAACTCCATGCTTCAGAAACCATTTTGATAAATATTAAATAGCAAGCAATGAAAATGCTTTATTCCAGTGGTTTAGCCTGAACACAGGGAGTGAGCTCAGTGTTACACTAACAGCAGTGTCACTAGATACAACCTTACCCACTGAAACACTACGTACAGGAAAAGAACATCTGAAAATTGGGAATATAGCTTGGAAAAAGCAAGAGCCTTCTTGGAAGATGCTGCTAAAGCAGCCCCATTCATGCAGCAGCTCATAGGAGTGCTTCTGTTACAAGGGTTTATTTTCCACAGTGTGTAACTTAGCAAAAACAATTCACTCCACACTCAGACTTGGCATTCGAGATCTCAATCTGTATGTAAATGTTTTATAGATTAATAAATAAACAAATATGTGCTGCTTCTAAATTGCAGAGGAAAAACAAGAGATAAAAGATTGTCTTCTCCTTGCCTTTTGGTTCTTCTTGCCCTTCTCTCACTAAGACCTTAATCTACAGGGAGCTCTGTACAGGCAGCCCCTCTGCTTGCAGGCAGCTGCCTGCTGGAGAGGAGCCTTCATGTTTGAAGCCCAACTGCATTTCAGGTGTGCAAGAATGAGATCATCATTAAAGCATTGCTCAGTATTAAACCAGGAACCAGTAGCAAAAGTTGGCTTTAGCTCTAAATTCAGGTGCTTACATTTTCTGAGTTTGGGGTGGTCAAACCTGAGGTTTTGGGTTGAATCCAACACAATCAAAGCGCTTTATTTTTAAGTTGGCAAACTGCTATGCATGTTTATGCTTGTTATGTGTGCTGAGACTTCAGGAAAGATAAAATTGTTCCCATTGCTTGGTTTTAGCACAGAATTTTCCTAAAAACCATACAACATTTTAGGCTATGTTTTCAAAAAGGACCCCTAAAATTGTGCCAGAGTGCAAAACCCAGCTTGTGCGCCCATTTCCCCAAGGGAACAGGTGACCACACACAGGTCTCTGCTACCACCCTGTTAAGTTTAAGCTTTCTGAATGCTGTATTCTCAGCAGAACAAACCTCTGAGCTCTAAAATCTCCTTAAACCCCAGATGTTCTCAAGGCTTATACAGGCACTCAGTTGTAAGCACGAGGTCATCCTGAAGGGGTCTATGGTTATGTCATAGAATCATAGAATTGTTTAGGTTGGAAAAGACCTTTAAGATCATTGAGTCCAGCACTGCAAAGTCCACCGCTAAACCATGTCACTAAGTGCCACATCTACTCGTCTTTTTAATACCTCCAGGGATGGTGACTCCACCACTGCCCTGGGCAGCCTACTAGTGCTTTACAACCCTTTCAGTGAAGACGTTTTCCCTAATATCCAATCTAAACCTCCCCTGGTGCAGCTTGAGGCTGTTTCCTGTTGTTCCATCATTTGTTACCTGAGAGAAGAAACTGACCCCCACCTCTCTCCATCCTCCTCTCAGGCAGTTGTAGGGAGCGACCAGGTCCCCCCTGAGCCTTCTCTTCTCCACACTGAACCCCCCAGGTCCCTCAGCCCTTCCCCATCACACTGTGCTCCAGGCCCTGCACCAGCTCCGTTGCCCTTCTCTGGTCCCTCTCCAGCACCTCCATGTCTCTCCTGCACTGACGGGCCGAGAACTGAACACAGGATTCGAGGTTCAGCCTCACCAGTGCCCAGTGCAGGGGCACTGCCCTGGCCCTGCTGCCGCACTGGTGCTGACACAGGCCAGGATGCTGGTGGCTTCCTGGCTGCCTGGGCACAAGCTGCTCATGTTCAGCTCCATCAATCGGCACCCCCAGGTCCTTCTCTTCTGAGCAGCTTTCCAGCCACTCTTCCCCAGGCATGGGGTTGTTGTGATTCAAGTGCAGGACCTGACACTGAGCTTGTTGAACCTCATACCGCTGGCCACAGCCCATTCAGCCTGTTCAGAACCCTCTGTAGAGCCTCCTACCCTCCAGCAGATCAACATTCCAGCCTTGCTGTCTGTATTTCCAAGGCATCCCCAGCAGTGCTTTAACCAGGAAGGCTGGCAGTGGCCCTGGTGGCCTTAGGAGCATCCACCTGCAAGGACACGTGAGCAGCGATGGCCTGTCCCTGCCTGTCCCTGGCAGTGGGATCTGCTTCTGAAAAGCACTTTTTATGCTGGCCTGGCCCCCAAAAGGGGCAGAAACCCCTTGGTTTCACTTCTTACCATCACTCAGACTCTTTTCTCATTGGTGCCTTCTAAGCAAGTGCTGCTGTAGGAGAGTTGAGAAGAAAATCCTGACTCATTGTAAGGACGAAGGTATTGCAATGCAAAAATTTGCCAGTAAAGAACCATCTGAATGCTCTTTAAACTCATGAAAGGGAAAAGTGCTCTTAGAGCTCATGAAGAGGATTGAAATTATACAAACAGAGAGGCAAAATGTTTACCCACAGAGCTCAGGGGTTGTCCACACTCCTGTTATCATTTCAGTCATTAAAAGCATCTTCGGGTGCCTAAAAGCTTAAAACCAGTTTTTTTTCTAAAGGTAACTTGGGTACATTCACAGTCTGCTTCCCAAAAATCTCTCTGGGACCGTTGTTATTATCTAGGTATTATTATCCCCACTTGCTCATGGACAGAAAAATCAAGGTAAAAAGAAACAGAGTCAGTATCACACACGGGGTTAATCTGCACAGGGTTGCCCACACGCTTATGTTTAAGCTGCTTTGAGGGATCAGGGATGCTGGGGCAGGACTGCCCCGGCCTCAGCTCTCCCCAGGAGCACTCCAGTGCTGCCTCCACCTCTCCTTTCCCTTCCTGCAGCCGCCTTTATGTCCCCGGCATAAATCCTCTTTACTCGGGCTTTGTGTCTGGGGGCCGGCAGCAGCGTTTGTTCCCAGACGAGGTTCAGTGCTGAGGCTGAAGGGAAGCTGCGGGAGGGGGAATACATGCATGTGTATATTTATACAGGTATAAATACATTAATATAAAATACACACACTCCCCCAACCCCGTGCAGACACGGAGGGAGATTTTAACTCCAAATTGTCAGGCTTTAATAGATTTAAATCAGGCTCTTAACATTATTTTAACATATTTTTGTGTGTGTGTTTGGTAACAACAGTCATCTTAAATTGTAGTGGCACATGGCCAGAGGGAAGAGAGGTGTTAATGAGACTCAGTATAAATGGAAGGAGCTCGGGAGTGACAGTTTTCTGGAGCACTGTTGGCATCGGATCGAAGAGACAGGTGGTGGCACAGGGCTGACCGATCACCTCAGATAATGATGAAAGAGGAGTGACAGGGGTGAAAGATTCAAGGACCACTGAAGAATGGCGCGGGGGAAGGCAGGGGCCATCAGCCAGCCCCGACAGGCACGGCCGGCTCCCTGCGCGCTGCTCGCCCAGGTGAAATATGAGAGGGGCTGATAAGGGGGAAGCAGAGTATTATCGATATCAGATGTGGAAATGAGTGGACTTAGTAACCTATCTACCATTTGGAGTAAGTATTTACGGTTTCCATGACCAGAATCAATCAGGTTTGAAATTCATTCTTATTTGGCAGAGGAAATGTGCACTTAACCTTTACATTCGGGGTCTGTTGATGAATATTGAGCTAGAAAAATATCCCAAAGGTGTTTGGTCCGACGAAAAGTTATTTAATAATTTCATAAATGATGGCTGTACCACCGGGACTAAATATTTAGATGGGAAATCCTAACTTTAGATGGGTGCCGGACCAGGGTGCAGATTATTGCTACACTGAGAGCCCTCCAACCTCTCATCAACCAGCCATAAATCAGGGGGATGGAGGAGTTCAGACAGAGCAAATTCTGGTGACAGCCACGTGATGGACTCACGGGGGAGAAAATGAAAATTCATTCCCTGACAACCTGCTACAGGCTGCAGGTATGGCAAGGGGGAGAAGCTAAATAGATCTGTATCAGCTGCGAGGATGGCAGACCCCCATCGTATGGAAATGCACGAGGAGGGGAGGTGAAACCCGAAGCTGCACACAAAATGCTAAAGCGTCAGAGCGGCTGAATCACCTGAGCAAAGATTATATAAAAATGTAAATTGCCTGTTCCTGACCCAATCACGTTTAAAAATGAAGGGACAAAGAGTGACAGGAAAGGTGCTATTATTACAGATTCAGGGTGATGCACAGTCACTGCTCAGATTCCTCTTCGGCAGCGGCTGGGAGGCAAGCTCAGGCACTGCGAATAATTTCCCTGCAACTGCCCTCTCCTATTTATACACCCGATCCGAAGGCTTTGGGGATGAAGGGAAACGATCCTGTGGATTTTAACAGGCTTCCGAGCAGGATCCATGCAAATCTGCTCTACGTGGGGATTTCAGTCCCTGATTTTTCTAATCTGACTGAACTTACCCAAGATTTTCAGTGTGCAGTTAAATATTAAATTCACTTTAAGAAAGATTATTTTATAAAGCTGTTCTCGCTTATGTGAAAGTAATGAACTCAAAGACAGGCAGGAATTGCTCTGAAATGCACAGGCTGCTTGGCTTTACAAAAGATCTCACTAATGGGTTAGATCAAGTACTGCTATCCCTAAAATTAAATGCCAGTGTTTAAAACTCCATTTTTATAAGAAGAACTTGCTATTAATAATTTTTAAGGCTCTTGATTAAATAACTAAAAGTGCATTATTATTGGGATAATAAGTACTTTAGATACGTTCAGATTTTGGTCATTTTCGCTGCATTATTACAGCACACAGGCAAAATTTCACTCATATATTTGACTTAAATGACAGTCTTTTGGGATTTGCAACAGAAATTATAACTTCTGCTGCAATTTACATGTTAAGTTCTGTAACCCCGTGATAGTTCAACCATTTGTAAAAGAACAGTAGGTGGCCTAGTGGTCTAATATTCAATGAATAATTTTATCTTACATCAAGCACAAGGTCCAGTTTAATGTTTCATTACATTAAAATTGCACTGGGTGACATAAACTTTGTAATTAAAAGAGCATAACTTTTCCGAATCAGTATGGATGACTCTCATGAAAAATCATCATGTTTAATCAAGCCATTACGTTGTTATAAACCGAGTCTGGTTTTCTGTGGTGCTACCTGTTGAAAACAAGCTGTTTATTGTCACTGCCTGTCTGTAGCACTTGGGAATTTAATTCCTTAATTCTTTACATCCAAGAAGTCGCACCGTGGCACAGAGCCTGGTGGATAAACAAGCACAAATAAAACAGACCAGAGAAAGCAATGTGCCATTGCTGCATGATGCTGCCTTCCTGGAGCACTGTGCTGAGTGCATCTTGGTGATGTTGGGCTACGTTTGCATTAAGCAGAGCCAGAGAAGTGCTATGGCCTGGTGTGCTCCAGTATGACAGTGAGTGGTACCCCTGGAAAGGGTTGGAGAGTGTGCCGTCCTCCAGAACAGCCCAGCCCTGGGGCTTTGGAGACGCACCGCATCCCTGGGAGCAACCCCCAGGGCACATCAATCTCCACTTCGAATTGCTTCTTAATGGCCCGAGAGCTTTCCAAAGGGAACCACACCACAGTATGGTTTTGCATTAGCTTTTATTTGTCTTTCTAGGTATTACCATTAGTCATCGTTAGTTATGAGGCAATGGCAGATATCAATTAGAAGATGAAGTATGACTGAAGTCACGTGCAGGTGGTAATGGAGCTGCTGCAGAATTAGCTCCTGGCAGCAGCACTGTGGTGTGGTGGCTCAGCAATCCACCCTCTTTTGTGGGCATTTTGGGTTTGTTGAGCTCGTGCAGCTGACTTTTGCTTTGTTTCAATGCACTTCCTTCTGTTTCTTTCATTGGAGTGAACTGCATCAATGAACTCATCCTTGTTGAGCCGGAACATTTTTGGACTTAATAAACCAAAGGTATGGCATACCCACCTGTGCTTAGATCCTTGCTGTCTTGCACCCCAAATTAATTTTCTTTCCCATTTAAAATTAAAATATTGATTAGTCCATAAGTATAAACAAGAACAGCAAAAGGCTGATGGGCAAAATGTTGGTCCTGGCATGAAAACTGCACTAAAAGAGCTGGAAGACACTCTTTAATGTCTCAGGATGGTTCCAGTCGTTGCTTCCTAAATTGTGGTCTCTGAGCTGATGCTCAGAGAGCACTTTGAAGGGCAGGTAGGTAATGGGAGTTTCATTGCGCAGATACGTTTATTGTCATAATAGAAAAAGCAGAGTAATTGTAACGGGTTCAGGAGACCTGATATATCTCAGTTCTCGTGTCAGATACAGTTCGCTAGATGCAGCATTAATTGATGCATTATGTAGTGTTTGTTAAAATACATTGCCTAGCTATTTTTTACTGTTCTTTGAGATAAAGGATTGTATTAACCTCAGATTTTCTGTTGATTTTTTTTCCCTGCAAGGCCTAATGATACAAGGGTGGCGTGAGATGGAACGAGAAGCTAAAAGCAGATTTTTAAGGGTATGCAAAAAGCACCTAAAGATGCAGATGCCTACAGAAAAAGGTGATTTTTGAAAATGCTGCTGCACTCCTTTCTATTCCATGTGCCTGGATTTATAGGTACCTAAATGCATTCCCAAACCCCATCCCTTTTTGCTGACCCCAGGTTTGGAGAGCCCAAAACTGAGCCCAGGTTGCCAGACCCCCATCCTGGTTTCCTGGCTGTATGCGGGGCTGTGTTACATCTCTCCCTCTGTGCACAGGGTGCGAGCGAGCCAATCTGCTGTATGTTCTAAAAATAAAAGCCTGGATCCAAACATGATGTATCTCCTTTGATTTCCATGCAGATACATGAGGAATGAATGTATCTATTATGTTGGGATCTGCTGGAATGTTAATTTTGAAAGTCATTTCTCTCAATCTGTAATTGTATCTTCTTTGTCAGAAAGTGGGAATTTCTTAGAGAGAAAGGGATTAATCTCAGTCACTGTTTTCAAACAGTTTGAGTTAGGTAGTTTCGGTAAGACTATCATTGCTTTTCTTTTAAACCAGTTAAATTTTGCCTGAGGCTAACATTTCATACCCAGAGTAAATCTTACTAAAATTAAGAAACAGAACATACAGCTGCCCTTATTCCTGGCCCACAGATGTTACCAAAATCTGATTAAAAACCCCTTAATCTTCTGCTGCACCTTTTCATTAGTGTAATAATCATTTTTGCCAAATATCTGGCAGAAGAGGGTGGAAAAAAAGTGAAAAATATGAGGTTTTGATGATCAGCATCTTTGAAAAGACTCGTTGAACCTAGTGGGAGAAATGAGGACTTGGGGTAATCCATGTGCTGAAATATTTTTGCTTCTTTTTCTAGAAAATGTGCAATTTGGTCAGGCAGAAAAAATTGAACAGAGCCTTCCAAGCAATAAATCACTGGATTGCTGGTGACATTCATACAATGCGGATATAGTGTTAACTGTATGAGTCAGACAGCCCTTACTGCACTCAGCCTGTTCCTAGGAGGTGACCTTGCCACGGTGTAGTAATCAATCATTCTGGCACAGGACACACTGTTTTTGTTTAATATTACACTATTGGAATATATAGTAAACAAAGTGCAAAAGAAATTTCGAAAGCAAGCACTATATAAGGTGTGCTGTAATATTTTGCAGCCTGAGGAGTGCCAACACCATACTCTGTGCTGTATGTGTGCCTCCGGATTACTAACTTTAGGCTGTTAGCAGCAGCAAAGCATATGTGACTATACTCAAATACTTCAACTGTCTGCAGAGCTGGAGAGGAACAATTCAATGGAAATATGAAGTTAGGATTACAAAAAAGATTTACTACCACAGACACTGCAGTCTAACATTTCTTATTTTGGCACTTTTATACAGTGTATACATCACGATTTTCCCAGCCACATGACAGAACAGCAACATCCTGAACTGCCTGAAAAAAATTAAGCAAACAAATCTTAATTAACTAGTAAAAATTCTTTTAGTGTGCGATAAGCGAGGTATTACTGCTTATAGCCAAGAGGTTATATTGGATTTCCATGCATGAGTTATACCACAAGACAGTTAATTCATGAAGTTTGCTGTCAGTGAATAGGATAAAGGAAGACAAAGGCAAACTCTCTTGAATGAAGGAACTGTAAGTGAAATATATTTGGTTCTTACTGTTTTCACATATAGTAGAGATGAAAGATAATGCAGTGGTAATTGAGTATATAAAACTACCTTGTCAGAGACATAGCATTAATGTCGAGTTTGGTCTAGATTTTCATAAGTGCAAACCACTGTGTACGTGCTGCAAAGAAGTGAAGAATCAAGTCTGTAATGCTTAATTTTTTGTTAGGTATAAATGTGGACACGCATAATTTTTTCAATACTGCAGCCTATTTCTATGTTCTCATGCTTCTGGAGCTACCAGTGAGCCATACGGCATTGAGAAGTGATCTGGGATTCTGTCAGGGTGACCAAACGTGCACATGCACTCACACATACAAAAAAGCCAAAAGGCAGCAGAGAGATGCAGGGAGCACACAAAGTTTTACCCCTAGATTGCAGAGGGAGGCGGTTGTGGTGACACTTTCCAAGGTGATCTGTAGGTTTTCTTCAAAAGGATTGGATGCTTTTTCAACTTTAAACAATTGAGAAACACTGCTCTAAAGTGTCCATCACCGGGAGATGAATTGTGCTTTCATAGCAGCATGCCCTGACGGAGCATCCACCTCTTTTCTGTTGTCCTGGGCAAGCACACAAACTGCTGGCCAAAATGTTCACACTCCCATATTTTTTCCATAGGATTTAAGAGATGGAAACCATTTGCTTACTGCTAACACTTTACTCAATATTTAAGCAGCACCTAGAGGAATGTGATGAGTCCCATTTGTCAGAACCGCAGTCCAGCCCTCAGCAGTGAATGAGACGGGCAGAGCTGACCCTGCACCATCGGCAAGAAACAACCATGGGAAGCCCATAGGCTAGTGGACTTTGAGCTTTAGAAGCAGTGCCAACATCTGCAGGTTTGGTAAGCTCTGAATCCCCACTTTCTGCCCCCAAATGCCTCTAGAGTGATTTTGGGTTGCTCAGTCTGTGGGTTATCAGTGTCACTAATACACAGGAGGACAGAGTTGTGTGTAGTTATGGTTATCTCATACCTGGGTCAAAGTAAAGTTGCAACCTGATATTTCAGCCCACACCATGGTTTTATGTTGTATTTTTTTGGGCACTGGAGCTGAATCCTTCTCCCCAGAGCAGTGTACTATGGGCAGGTTGTTCTGCTTACAATGAATTTGATAACCAAACCTACCAGCTGATCTACAAAACATGAATGTGATGCTATTATAGGTCTATGTATTTCGTATCATACTTATTTATTGTCCTTCTGAAGGAGTCAGAAGGTCTTGGCATCACAAGGCTAGCTGTTTTCAAGGAAATGTTAGTGTTGCAACAAGCAGATAAATGTGGGATGCATGAAGTGTGCTCAGATTCTGAGTTCTGCCTTTTCATCTAGTGTTCATATTTCTGAATTTCATCCAAGGAGGGGAAGAAATGGGAAAGAAGTATCTAAGTGTTCTCTCAATTGGTCCATGAGCTCATAGATTTCTTTAGTTTCAGTATATATGCAACAGAAAATAAGAAAACCCAGCCTTCTAGTAAAACCTCAAGTCAGTGTAGGTTTACATGGGTGTACCTGGAAGGAGAGCTTGGCATAGTATTAGGGAAAGCAGCAAATTAAATATGTTTCCCAGGACATTTCATTTTGCAATAAAGTTCTTGGCAACAACATTTTTGTTTATCTGCCATCGATGCTAAAACCCAAGCTGATGTTATTTTCCTGGAAGAAAGTATTGCAGAAATACACATCAGTTATATTAAAAAAATGCATTGAAAAACTTTCAGTATACCAGTTTCAAATAGGTATTGTGGTTTTCCACAGTAAATATTAAATTACTCTAAAGATGCTTGCTATTAGATCCTGGCTGCTACCGATGATTTTGTCATAGTTGTTTAATCATTCTACAAATAAATGTATCCAGTCAAGATGGTAATGTTTTATGGTATGTGAGTGTTAGATATACATTATTAGTCTTAACATGAATTATGAGCAAGTATCAGATGCTCAACAAAGGCTTAAAACAATAAAGTTCTGCTTAAACTTAAAACACCCGCTTTCTAGGTTAATCAAAATAAGCAAGCCCAGGGAAACACTCTGGCAGGTTAACCTGGATTCAGTGTACAAACACTATAAAACCCCACGCAGGTTCCCTCCCAGAATCACATTACATACCTATTGCAATGTCTCAAATCCATTGGGAATGATCATTTTCGCTCCAGTACCGCTACGGTGTCCCACCTCCTGTAGCAGTAATGGGTGTCAGGTACTGTTTGGACTAGGAAGGATTAAGCTATCACCCCCCTGCCGTGTGTTAATTTATTGCTTCAGACATTTTCATATCTGATTCATTTTCACCCGCTCCACCGGGCGCTCACCGAAGTTGTGCATCCCGGCGGCCGGCACCGTGAAATGGCTTTGGTCAGGGGGCACGGAGCTGGCATCGCCGGGGGACAGAGCAGCCGCGCCGGCACCGCGTGGGCACAGCCAGGCAATCTGCTGAGGTGCGACCCCACAGCCGAAGCCCCAGCTCCTCGGGAAACAAGAAAGGAGATTGCGATGCCACTCGAGAGCCCAGTGCTAGACATCTTTCCATAATAGTGTTATTTCCTCAAGAAAATAAAGGGTCACCGCCGCACACAAACTACATAAAAAACGCTGTGTTGAGGGTGGGTTTTTTGTGGGTTTTGTTGTGGTTTTTCTTTTTTCTCCCCTGGTTTTGTTTAGTGATTATGTAGAACCTGCCGAAAAGGTGTTTATTTCTGTTTGTAAATTGAATGCGCTGGGTGTTTTTCTTCAGCTTTGCCCCAGGCTCTGTTGGATGTGATGATGGAGCTGGAAGCCGAGGCAGACACCGGCAGAGCATACGCGGAGGGAATCTGGCTGGAAAACAAAGCCCTGTTTTGTCATTTTGTGTCTCTCAAAAGTCCCACTCCACGCAGGCAAAATGTGAGTTAATGTACATTAAACACGAGTGAAGTAGAAAAAAACCATGTAAAAATAAATAGCAACCTCAATGGAAGCACCAGTGTAATCCCTAGCATGTGGGTGCAATGGGGCCACCAGCCAGAAAGCAGAATTGGCCCCAGGGAAACCACCCCTGTCCTGCCACCCCACCTCGACCCTCTCACCTCCCACAGTCAGTCATCTGGGATTGTTTCCTGAATTTCCATAGCTCTCCTATGGAGCCAGGCTGAGAAAGCTGGCCTTGTTCAGCTTGGAGAAGTGAAGGCTCCTTAAAGGGAGACCTCAGAGCAGCTCCAGTGCCTAAAGGGGCTACAGGAAACCTGGAGAGGGGCTTGGGACAAGGGCCTGTAGGGACAGGACAAGGGGAATGGCTTTAACCTGCCAGAGGGGAGACTGAGATGAGCTCTTAGGCAGAAGCTCTTCCCTGTGAGGGTGCTGAGGCGCTGGCCCAGGGTGCCCAGAGAAGCTGTGGCTGCCCCATCCCTGGCAGTGTTGAAGGCCAGGTTGGACACAGGGGCTTGGAGCAAGCTGCTCCAGTGGAAGGGGTCCCTGCCCGTGGCAGGGGTTGGAGCTGGATGAGCTTTAAGGTCCCTTCCAACACAAACCAGGCTTGGGTTCTATGATTCTACAAATCCCTTTCCTACATTGTTTGTTATACGCGGGTGGTGTAAAACCTCACTCTGTAGTGCATGTGTTGCACAGGGACACCTCCACTGGTTTAATTCCACCCTTACCTATTGCACATACACAAATAAATTCTCCCATACCATTTTATTGAATTTCTAGTAAGTTGGCAGTCTAAAGTGATTTTTAACACTTCTCAACTGGATTTATGATTTCTATGTCATCCACCCTGCTTCTGACATTAGGAAATGTTCAACATGAGGGAATCATTCTCTGGTTCTTTTAACTACACTATAAAACATTTTAGTCTCCTTTCTTTCAAAAATCCATAAATGGCTAATTTAATCACGGGCTTACAGCAGAAGCCCTCAGTTTCTTCTGCTAATTACGTGGCTGAGTTTGGTGCTTAAATCATTATGATATGTCGGGGACAGGTATAGATTGGACTGCCAGGACTCGGTCACCAAAGGCCAGATCATGACTTGGTTTCCAAAGCAGAGGGTGACCTGGTGGGCTTGGCTCTTTTCTGTGAGACATGTGGCATTGGTATCCCCAAATGGTGTTTTCAGGAGATCCAGACAAACTCATCACACGTAGTCAAAGTTGAGATTTTCCCTCTCTCTTGAATGGGGACTTACTCTTCCCCCTGCCTGACCTACTTTGTTCTCTTGACAAATTAGTACCTAGCCAGCCACAAGAAAAGCTTTACAAACCACGTGCGCTGCAGTGTTGACTGAGCCTTCCTTCCTCTAACGTCCATCCAGCCGAAGCACGTTTGAATTCCAAAGGTAGCCTGAGCTGGGTGGTGAGAGGGCTGATGGCTGTGTGAAAGTACACACACCACTGCCTTGCAGAAACTCCAGATAATTACAACTATTAAGCCATTTGCTTGTCTGGACTCCTGAAACTTGAGCTTGCAGGGTCTTGTGCTTTCCTAGGAGGTTTCTTGCTGAAGAAGGCATAGCTTTTTCATTGCATGCACCACTTACCCCTTGGAGACAGTGCTGCAACCTTCTTCCTCTCTTCTAAACTACAAGTAGGAGCTACTGTTATTATCCTCATCATCCCAGAACTGAGTGGTTTGATGTCTGGGTCAGGTTGAACCCTTCTGAGGGTCTTGGTGATTTGATGTCATATGCAGAGACAGGCTAGATCCAGAGTTACAAACACTTGTAAGTCGGTCTGTGAACACAAATCGCACACTGACCTTACATTGCAAGGTTCCTGAGGTTCAAAGAGCTGCTGCACCTCCTGGTGTTATGCATACAGGTTGTCAGAGGAATCCCTAGCAGAAATCCTTGGGTTCTGCAATAAATAAGGACAAAAGAAGTTGATGTGTGCATTAAAATTAATACCTAGAGGAAAGCTTTTAAAACTGTTCAGCAGATTCATCTGCATAGAGGAATGCATAAACCTTTGGACTCTGCATATGGTTTTATTGAAACTCATTTGATCTGGTAATTGCCAAGGTCCACTGTTCTTACAGTTTTCCCATGTTCTGTGGTTTATTCAATGAGTAATTTATTATGCAAATACAATTTCTATGTTCTGGCCCAAACCAAGAACTAAAATCCCTCAAAACCTGAAGTTTTGATGAGTTCCACAGATCATGCTTAAATTCACACCAGCAGGTTTATCTCTTTCTAGCAAAAGGATACATATACATATAATAATTGCATAAAATGTGATAATGAAGGATGTAATGAGGGAGGGAAGAAAATCTCTCTGCATTGGACTTGTGCCTGTAACTTTGAACAGCACTGAGGTCTTTTTTACCCCCCAGACTAATTAACCTGCCTGTGCAGGTCTTGTGGGCACATGCCCTCCTCTCTGCTCTCCCTGGGACATCCCAAGCCCTGGTGGTCTCTGGGGTGTGACATGCCTTAATAACACCATTTTGATGATTTCAAATATAGTTGCCACTTTTTAAAGAAAACAGTATCTGTTACGAGATTGCAGTTCACCCTGCCTCAGTTCTCAGCACACCTTCACATGCTCTGGTCCATTTGCCCCACTACCCCTTATATTCATTGCTCTCTCTCTCCCCATCCTCAGAATCATTTGCTGCTCCTTCCCCCCTCCCTTGCCCATTCCTTTCAGGAGCATTTCCTGCACTAGTTCCTATTCCCTTCCTCCCTCCTGGTGCCTCTTCCACACACCCCAGCAGTACATGTGGTGCTCTACTGACATGTCCCCTCATGGAGAATCCTGATTTGCAGATGTCACTGCCTACACCAGCTATATCTCATCCTGAAACTTATCTTAATCTGTAATAATCAATATCAGCATGCAGAACCATATGCACCATTAACTACAATTTACATTTGATAATACACTGTTTTTCTTCATTAGGGTACTGCTCCCGTCGCTTACTTGGGGGAAAGTCTTGGGGTTGGAAACCCGTTGTCCCTTTTATTTCTTTCTCCTTGAGTTCAAGCCCCAGTTTATGTCCTCTTGCCTGGGCTCGGCTGGGAAACAGGACTGATTTTATTCTTGAATGACCGGAATTCATTTTTCAGTCAAGTTACTGCTGATTTACCTGGGGGTAAGTGAGACTTGTGATTTCTGAGAGAATGGTGAGAAAGGAGCTGGCTAACTGACAGTCACTGCCAACTTCAAGAAGCAATAGGTGTTTGGGGAGCAAAGGTTAAGTGACGATAGTGAAAACACAGTCAGAAGAGTTAATAAAAAGCAGTAAGATGCATTATTCCTTAACTAGTTTTAATTCTCAAGGGTTAAAAGCAGTATAGTTGTGTAACGGTGTGGAAATGCAAGCAATTGTTGGAGCCAGGCGCTCGAGTATTTCCAGACGTAATTTTCTATCTCAAGTTCGAACACTTTTGGAAAGGGCATGTCAACAGAATTCCATGAGAGTAAGGGGTAAACTCGAAGCCTGGTGTATGCTTAAAATTTCATAAATCATGGAATCATAGCATCCTAAAATGGTTTCAGTTAGAAGTGACCTTAAAGATTACCTGGTTCCAACTCCCTGCCACAGACAGGGACACCTTCTACTAGACCAGCTTTCTCCAAGCCCTGTCCTACCTGGCCTTGACCACTTCTATGGATTGGTAACGTGGATTTTAGTGCATTTTGCCATTAGAAAAGCATCATTACGATGAGCTTCTCTCCCACTCTTGTTTTACCTTTCCGAGATGTTCCTGGTAGCTGGACCTCACTTGCTGAATTTTTGCCCCATGCACAGTCCATACTAAAGCAGATTTTATTGAAAGGGATGGATACTGCAGAGACACCCCAGCACTGGTGAACCCAAGGCATTTTCTCAGGCCCAGGTCCTGTTTTAGATGTCCCATGGATCCCTGCAGTGGCACAGAGCTTCAAAGAGCATCCAAATACCTGTCCTAGGACTGGGGAGTGTGGATGGTGCACAGCACCAGTGTTTCCATAGCCTTCAAGAACAGGGAATGGATGTCCTTGATCCTTGATCTTCCATTTGGGGAACAATTTTCCTCTAGTAGCTGGAATTTTTTTAATAAGGAGGCTTTATATCACTGTGCAAGGTGCACTTAAGGGAACGTGACACAGTGTGACAGAACTGAGATGCTGCAAAGACTTTGGTGCTTTGGACAGAATTACAAATTCTGCTGGTGTGGCTGCAGATGGGTGCAGTACAGTATAAATTAATGTATAAATTACCATATAACTAATAACTATACTGGCATTATAGTAAGTATCTCATGGTGATAAGCTTCATGATTCTCTTCAACCCACTGAAGTTGAAGGAAGAGCAAAGGCCTTTTCAAGCTTACTTTATCTTCTTGCTTCTTAAGTGAGACTAATCAAGTTTATATCCTTTTAGCTTATTATTAGCCCAGCAGAGCTTCTGGCACTCTTTACAGCTTTTTTGACATGAAAGTTAGTTACACCTACTGTATTTAGTATGACTTCACTTTTCTTGTGATAAATCCTGAAAATTAATATACTGTATCCTCCAGATTACAAAATGAAAGTGTCCTAGACATTGTGAATACTCTGGCTGTGGAATGCTGCCAGTAAAAGAAAAACTGATGTCTTAATGATCTTTGTTAATAAAAAGAAGAAACTCAGTAGTAAATTTTCTTGACAAAGATGTCAGGCTTTTCTTTTTTCTCTTTTTCTTACCCTAAACTTGAACTGATGCATATTTCAAATTTGTTGCAAAGTAGAAGAATCCTTGAAAATAAAAGACACTGGACATAAAATAATAATGAAAACCCAAAGAGTGAAGTGAGTCCTGCGTTACTCAAGCAGCCAAAGCTCCCACTGACTTTAATGGGAAGTTTGGCTGCAGGAGGAATGCAAGCCTGGGCCCTGAGCGCTGAACATAGGTTAAATTCTTTCTTAAATTAAATGAAGGCTAATAATGAAATCTTTTGTTAAATTATTTGCTGACTGGGCTTCCTGATTTGGTGAATTAAGAGCAAGCCAAGCTCTGAAACAAGTAACCATTCTTGTTACAAAGGGTAGCGCTGGTGGCACTGGTGTCTTATTGAACACAGGTCTGCTTAATTACAGTTCCCACTGTTTGTTAAGATAACGAGTGCCAGCTGTTTGATAGCAGTGGAGCCTGCAGAAGGAAAAACTGGCTATCCCTGTCATTTCCATTTAGGCCCTGGATCAGACTTGTGTGTCTCTAAAATCGTATGGGGAGCAAAATAACTGAGAAGTGCACTCACAATGTGTTCCGCAAATTTGGGCAGAGCATTCGTCGGTGCACACGGAGCTCCACCATCTATATCTAAAGCAACTCACCATTGGGAATATAAAGTCAAAGCAGAAAAATTGAGCATTTAATGGTCTACCATTACTGTTGAAATCACAATGACAGGCCATGATCTTCAAGTACAATTTTGATCCTTATGTAGTAACTGAAATTACAGCATTTCATACTCTGACTATATTATAGGGAATAAAACATCTGTCTAAATATTGGAGATATAAAATCCTCAAAATAAAGATATTTGAGAATATCTTGCACAGAGCACCTTTCCACCTGCTTGCTTAGTATAATGCAGTCATTATGGCAATAAATGTTTCTAATAAAGTATGAAAATGGATTGTTTGCTTTGCTGCTTGTATGAACTCTCATTTCTCTTTTTATTATATTGAATCTGACATTTGCTTACCCTTTATCAGTAGAATATTTAATCAACTCCAATCTGTAAGAAGCAAGAGGAATTTCTATTTTATTTAAAACCTGTCCCACATGAAAAAGGACTGGGAAATAGGTCACGCTGTGTATGGGAAGTGTGAAAAGTGTTAGAGTTACAATGCTGAATATTTATATAGTCGACAAAAGAGACAGCTCTAAACTTGTACAGTAACGTGCATGTCTGCTCCTATTGTTTAAAGGTCTGGTGAAATGATTTAATGGCTTAATGTTTCTAATTTTTACCCACAGTACAGGATCTAGAGAATTAAACCTCTGTCAGCTTTATTTATTTTCTCTGTCAGAGTATTTTCTTGCACTTTTTTGCTACATAACTCTTCAGAAATGCTATATCCATATCGATTGTAATTTCTTTGGGCTCTTGTCCAAAATACTCAATGTAAACAGTCTGTGTTTCCTCTCCATCTGTATTTTGGCTAATCCTCTGTTTTAGACAATCTCATGACAAGTGCTAGTTATCTGGAGGTGCACGGTTTTCAAACTGGTGCTCTATGATTTATAGTTCTTGTTTTACAGAAAGTATCACAAGCTCACAGAAGTGAAAGCTTCCAAATAAGCACCTAACTTTTGTAATAAATGCAGCTAACAACATGTCTGCAAATATATAGTAAACAGAGTGAGTGATATCTTCTTATGCAGGCCACAGTTTGACTTGGTCTGGTTTTATTTATGAATATGTCTTGCATCTGTTTCAAATTTCAGACCCGTTCAGTTTCTCAAATGCTCTCCCAACCAAGCTTGTGCTGAACGTTGTTAATTATCCTAATAAAATATTTGTACCAATTTTGCTAAAGATCCGCAATGCTCCTGCCACAAGCAGACATATTTTAATAACTGAATTAAGAAAAATAATTATAGTGAGCATGGGAATGGTCAGAGATGTCCAGATCGTACAAAAAAAAAAGGGGGGGGAAGGAATGGGTAGGGTACAGCTAACTGTACAAGAGCAAAGGGACATATGATTAAATTAAGGGGCAATGCTTTGTGGGCAAACAAAAGGAAATCCTTCTTCGTACAATATAGATTCAGTCTACAGAATTCACTACCACAGGGGGTCATTGAAACAAATGCTGTGGCTGGTTTCAGAGAGGACTGGATAATTTTATGACTATTATTAAAATACGTAGCCCTGGAAGCTCAGATAATGCTAAGGGTAATCAAACCCCGTGCTGCAGCCTATGAGATGATGTTTGGAAGCATGGGAAAGAAGCCTTGCCCTCTGTGCCACCCCAAACAAACTGGATGGGGCCTTATGGGGAGCTTCACCTTCCTTTGAAGAGGCGGGTGCTGCCCACCAGCATGGTGGAGGCTCCATCACTGATCTCCTCTGGTGCCACAGTTCCTTGTCTCTCAGTGATAATAAAACATGAGACCCTAGTGTGAATTTCTAAGCATTCCCCTCTTGCTGCCAGTTCCTTGCCACTGAGTGATCATTGAGGGATGCCGTTGCCTTGGCTTAGCTTTGTTGTGCAACTGAATAGTTTATGCAGGGACGAGCTGATGTAAGGACCACTTGTGAGCATTGCTTCTGGGTATGAAAGGTGCAGGGTCTGCCCACTGCTCTGTGGAGCAGGACAGGGACATGAGGAGAAGCTCTTGGCCAGCACAGCAAGTATTTAACCCGCTACCAGAGAGTAAAGCTTTAAATGTCTTTTTCTGTTGTGAAGTCTTTCAGTTTGGTCTTGGTGAGCCCATGCTGAACAAAATGAACCCTTGCCCCTCTCTTTAGCTGAGAGCTGGGGAGTTCATTGTCTGTATTTCACACACTGGTTACATTACCTGTTATCCAGGATGTCTCTCTTGTGATCCTACAAGAAGATGAGATGCATTCTGCACTCCTCAATGAATACATCCTACAGCACCCCAGATGCCATCGACTGTATATTAATAGCCATGAAAAAAGAAAAAGAAATAAAAGAGTGGCCTACCAAAAGCAAAATAAAAAGCACAACAATGAGCTTCTGTACAAGATCTGAGGATCACTGAGCTGGGAGACTGCCAAAGGGGTGCCCAGCCAGTCCCCATGGAGGTGGCTCCAGCTGTGTCCAGCTGTGCTTCAAGCCACCTCTAAGGGGTTCCTGGGAGTTCCTTGAGAAGGCGGGGGGTTGCCCTTCTGCCAGTCTGATTGCACTGATTCCATGAAAGCCAAGGCGACAGTTAGCATTTATTTGTAACCCTTGTTATCACCCGGTGCAGAGAAATGCGAGGCTGGAAATGGACAGTGCGTCTCCGATCAGGGAGGCTGTCAGCACAATTTATGGAAGTCTGATTTCTTATTTCACTTCTGTGCAGGAGGAAAAGTGACAACTTCGCCTTTCAGTATTGTCAGAGCAACGCTTTTCCCAGGCTGTTCACATGCTGGAAAGTGGACAGTGGCAAGGGAGGGAGCCTGAACATCTGCATCCCTTGGAGGAGGACCATGAGGAGGTGCTTACTTGGTATTTGGAGCTAAGCACTATGGCAGGATATGAGGGCTGGGCTCTGCTTCACTCCGTGTGACTTTGCCCAAAGCTTCTCTTAAATATTGGGAACCCTCCCCATCAAATTCTGGGGCATGGTGTGGTATTCTCATCTTGGCTGCTCTTTACTGAGATCTTTGTGGGATTTTTGCTGGAATTCATTGGGTCAGAACCTGATTTTAAAATTCTAAAATCAATGAAATAAACATACTGCCCTTGCCAGTTATTTTGGTTATTGCCCTAAACTTTGTTGCTTGGATTGCTGTTGCTATCACATAATAATACATCATCTGCAAAATATTTGCCACTCTCACATGTTTGCTTTTCCAGTTGAAATAGACCCAGGCTAGTGTGCTACTTTACACATGCAAGCCACTCTCACCAGCATGTGGGAAACCACTGCTGGATTAACTGTACCGCTTTTCTAGGAGAGCTTAGCTCCAACATGTTTAGAAAGATCAAATAAATAAATGAATAAATCTGGCCAGTCCCAAGTAAACTGAAGACTGGAGTCCTTGTTGGGAAACCCTTGCATCCTGGCCCTTCTTTTTGAGGTAGGACGCATAAACCACTTTGTCTCAGCTCCCACCATGTCTTATTCCCCCCTAGGTTTGTGACAATGGTGAGGTCTTGTATTATTTTTCACTTTAATCTTTGGGGAAAATGGGTAAAATTGCAGGACACGCTTTCAAAAAGGAGCAGTGAACTGCAGCTGTACCCTGACCAGAGCAGTGGTCTCTGCTTGCCAGTCTGCTCTTTTCCTTAGGAAGGAATTTTCAATGTGATGTGTGAAATAGAAAAAACCCTGCATGGGACTTAATGAGATGGTTCAAAAAATATAACAGCTTTTATTTTCCTACATAAAAGTTTGTGTCGAGCTTGATAGGTTAAAATGACTTTGGGAGAGAAGTGGAGCTCAGGCAGTGCTTTCCTGCTCTGAGGATGCTCGATGTAATGGCAGGAATATGTACAGCTTTTTGTACTACTTTGTTAAATGACATTTGAGTTATGATCATACCCCTAAACAACGAAGGCGAATGTATGATTCTTGTGACTGTATTTCTTGATCTTGAGGAAATGCTGGATAATCATGATCATCTCTTTGTGTACCTGTCTAAGGATCAAGTTTTCAAAAGCAGCCCCTAAAAGGGTGCATACTAAATATGTGCATGTTCTCATCTCATCTCATCACATCTCCATGTGCAAAACCATGTGCACATTCAGACTAGATAATTACCTATCCGGTTTACTCCCACACGGGCTGTTGTTTAATGTAGGCACAAAGAAGACAATTTGCATACATAAGTAGACAGTGAGCTCCAGTTCTTCGTGCTCGTTTTTTTTCCCTATGATCACAGCAACTGAAGACGAATAAGACCTACTGCGTTCCTTATACCTTACCTTCTCAGAAAGAGTGCTCCCTGATGGATAATTACCACTGTTTTGTCACTGGTTTTAAATGTCCCAAGCAGTGGTTGCTTCCACAGGGTCCCTGGAGAGCCCCTTCCACTTTCGAGGCCACTTTTGAAAATTTGGCCTCATCGGAGCGCTAGAGCTGAGAGATTCCCAGTGACGTGAAGAACTGAGACATCTGCTGAATTCATAATGGAATTGTTGACTGAATTCTGCAGGATAAGAGCTGGGATTGACCAGCTGTGCTGGTGCTGGCATTTTATTGAAATCAATGGGAATGGCTGTGTTGAAGGATGGCATGTGCTGTCTACCTGAGGTAAGAAAAGAAACCTTCCAGCATGAGAATTAAACTTATTTTCCTGGACCTGGACAAGTGAGGGAGACTGGATTTTAAAGCACTGCTCAGCTGTGATTAGTGTCTGCTCCTGGAGATAGAAAATTGCCTCTGAACAGACTAGGAAATGTTGGTGGGAAGGACACAGATTACACAATTTCTTCTCTTTTTTCCCCATTTCAATCTCTGACTTCTCTCACAGGGTCAGAGAGAAATTGCCAGTAAAGAAAAAAGAGGCAAAATTCTAATAGAAGGTAATTGCAACCCTTTTCCAGCTTTAAGTCATCTTGAAGAAGTAATTTAACCATACTGTTCTGGCTGCCATTTGTAAATTGTTAATTAACAAGAGAGCAAATAATAATTACTGCTGGAGCCATTCAATTAAAAGATGTTGCTTTCCAAACTTTGTTCACACGGTCTATATCACTAACATCATGTCTCGAAATATGCCACAAACACTGGCAAAAGAGCAAAACCCCAAATATTTCGCCATCATTATACAGCAGCACATGTCTTTTTAGCATTCTTTATTGTTTTGATTCTTAAAGCTTGCGGTCTCCCAGTTCATGTGGATGAGGAAAATGTCTCTTTGTGGTTTTGCTAAGAGAGTATTTTGAGAATAAGAGATTGAAAAAAAAGATCACAAACAAACATTTCTTACAAGAAAAGGCTGCCCTTCTGTATAACCTGCCTAGGAAATGCTTGCGTTTTGACTTGCTGTGAGACAGTAGAGAAAATGGAGAACAAATGCATGTGCCTGGTCTGGATAACCTAAAGTTAACTCCACATGTCAAACTGATTGCCTGACACAAGGCAGGCATATTCTGTGATGACAAACAAATAGCACCTCCATCCTGCAGACATCCCCTAATTATAAAAGAGAAATTATTTCCCATTTTCATTGCCAGCAAATGTATGTTTCTCTGGTGCACCATAATTTCAGTCTAAGTACTGTATCAAAGTTTGCTGAATGTGAAGCACAAAGTATGTTAGACATTAAACTGTAATTACAAAAGGGAGTGGATTTCTAGAGTATTATGTTTTTTGGTAATATTTTATTTTATTGGTTTTCAAATATACTTAGACTGCCAGACTAAGCAGGCAGAATAGCAGCAACACAGAATTCCAGAATAACATATGACTTTAATAAAATAAAGCAGGATGGCTTGCTTTACTTGTGTCGCTGAAAAGGATTGAACCCATTACCATGCCCTCAGCCACAGTGCCATCTAGACCTGGCTGGATGGAGACTCACGAGACCAGGTGCCCAAGTACAGATGTGGATGTCACCTTGGGCCCCTTACCCCCATCCCCATATTTCTCCCCCAACCCCTGGTTTTGTTTCATTTCAAGGCAGCCATCAGCTCCTGTGATGGTGCTGAGCCAGTGTTTGTCACAGTGGAGCTTTGATCTCAGTTTGAGCTCTTGTGCTGTGGAAACATAGATAATAACCAATGGCATAAAAGGAGGTGATTGCAGGGTAAGATGAATAGAGGAAACACAGAGGGGTTTATTCAATCCATATATGTGTTTTTGTTGGTTTACACTTTCCCTTGTCCCTTTAATTGTCAATGAATGTCACAGGTGGTGAACCTAAAAGGTAAGCAGAGATGTTCAGAGGTCGGATCAAACCTGGGATCAATGATGAATTATTAGAGCAGTTTGTTTCCATAAGTTGTGCAGGATCGTTCGAAGCTGTGGCTCAGTCGAGTGGCGTCCCTGCTGTCACACTCCTGGCTTTCCATTACGGCGCTATCACTCACAGTTCTGCCCTTTGTGGTTCCTGTAATGATCTACACTCATTCTGTCTCTCTGCGTGTCCACCTTCCTGCATGTCAGGCGCCGCCAGCCGACTCCTGCAAGCAGCAAGGAGTGTGGTGGCTAATACGTGACCGGCTTTGCCGGGGATAATTTTCTACATGGCTGGGAATGCGCACGTGTGGTCTTTAGGACTGAAGCATTGCCTGTGCCTTGTAGTCCTGAACCAGGTGCATTTTCCACATGGCTCCTCAGGAATACATTCCCTCCTGGAGATGATATTAACACTATTTACCATGACTCTGCTTGCTCTGATTTACCATTCTCTGATTTTTTTTGGAGTAGGATTGGTATCCTCCAGAAGAGCCTCCATTGCCAGGGGCAAGTGCAAGGGTTGTTAGAGTTGGGATACAAAGGGAGATGATGACCTGTGCTGTACCTTCCCTTGACTCAGGAAGCAAACACAGGGCATGAGCTGACATTTCACTCGCAATCCATTTTCAGCAGTGAAATACTCAACTGAATTCGGTTTGATTTTCAGTGGCACGCCACACCACGGAGGTGGCATGGAATGGAAGGCACCAGGAGCTGTATCCAAAGGAGAGCATCTTTACATGGAGAGCTGTGATCTTTTAAAACATGTTTACTTCCTTGTCCATTTTATCTTTATTTGGTCACTGGAGACCACACATGTGGGCACTAATTATGACAATTCTTTCTCCAAATTTATAGGTTTTTACCTTCCTTTTTTCCAGGAAATCTCTGGGTATTTCTCATAGCTTGAGAATGGATACAGTACTTGGGCTTTCAATAGCAGCACAAGAAAGAGAAACAAGCACTTCTGGGTTAATTTCTCCATTATTGTTTCAATTCAGTTAGCCCTAACTTTATGACTTTCACAGCTACCAGCTATCTCAACCAAATGAGTACCCAGTAAAATGTCACATCATCTCCTTTCTAGGGACATGAATCTCTCATTAGTGAGAAAAAATATCTTTTCCTTCTTTTCATCATCTTGACTTGCCTTTAATGTGCATCAGCTTGTAATAATTGTGGAAAAACCTTGAATGACAGACTAAAACATTTCATTTATATGCAGAAAATTGCTGGGGGTGGGGGGAAAGACTCTGTTTTCCCGGAGTTGTCTGTGGATGCACTGCCTCTACAACTGAAATATGCTTTGCAGAGTTTGGACCAAGTGTCTGTTCAGTCTCTGGCACCTCCTACAAGCCTCCCACATTTGCATGTTTTGTCCAGCAGGTGAAAACTCTAGGGTCTGAGCTGCTCTTTCAGGATAAAATCTTCCCTTATTGACTGCATTTAGCATGTAGAATTATCCAATTTTCAGGTGTAGGAGTAGAACACCAAACTACTCCTGGTGTTTACACCGAGAAGACATGGCCTGGCTTCCTGACAGTGATTTATGCTCTGAAATATCAAAATGTCTTTATTGGCTCTCTTTCCAGGTAGTGCAGGCACAGCTACTGTGCTCTCAGCCAGGGCTATTTGTACTCATGCTGATACCCAGTGCTGGTGAAGACCACTTACACCACACCTGGGGTTTCTCCTCAAGTGAAAAAGATATCAACGAAAAAGTGCATTTGTTTCTTCATCCACCCCTGAAATCCCACATGAGCCCCAGCAGTGGCTGCCTGTTTGCATGCGGGACCCAGACATGGGAGATCCTCCTTTTTACCCATCCCATCTCACAGCAGGGACAGAGGTTTTCCAACATAGTTTGTTTGAGAGAGGTTCACCTCATCCTTGCTAACCTGACTCATGTGAGGTCACCCACTGAAATCGTGCTCAAACACACTCTAAGATACCAGCTTTCATACAGAAGCTACAGCACCCATCCCACTGGTGCTTTGCAGCATCTCTGGCTTCTCACCTCACTTTGGCAGAGCGAGAGTTGGGCATCCTCAACCCACAAGCACATACTTTTTGTGTTCTGGACCCCCATGCATTGACCCCATTCTGGTCTGTCTGTCGATACTGTTTGTTTATTAATTAGTCTGAAGGAAGAGAGGCACTTCACACACGAATGAGAGCCGTTGCCAGGAAGAGCTGGGAGGAATACTTTTGCCTGAGTTGCCTAATGCAGCTACTGAAACACTGCCAAAGGTTTGCTTTCAGAGAGTTCCTATGGGCAATATTTTTATAATATCTTATATCCTAAATGGGCTTTGTATGTTTCTTAGAAGCCTGATTTTCTGGAAAGAGCAAATATCCCCAAATCTTTTATGTTTTACTTTCTCCATCCTTCAGGTACTTTCAGTTTGCTCCCTGATACCAGCCTGAGGAAGGCTGATTTTGGAAAGGAGAGGATGGCAGCATGAGGCAGGTTGTCCATCTACTGCTGTCATAGCTTGGCATCCCTGACCTAGCTAAGCTGGCACACCAACCTGCCTCAGGCATCAAGCCATCCGAGCAGATGGGCATGAGCGTGGCCAGAGAGGAGTCAGCGTAGGAGCATTTAGATTGTTATCAAAGGACAGAATTCCTAGACAGAAGTTTAAAGCCCAGGCTGCTATTTAGGGTATGGGTGTTATTTTGGGTTGCAGTGCAGCACACACAAAATTATAAAAGGAGGGAAGACTGGGAAATTTATATTTCTTTAGGGCATCCTGCCAAGGAATCCTACAGGGATTCTTTAGTAGTGATTTACTGAATAGCTATAGATGGTGTAGATACTTAGATACAGCTGATATGACAAAAAACCATATTATTTTCAGGTACGTAACCATTTTTATTAGTTATACCCTTATTTTTAGTTGATTGCTGAATATTATGCAAATGGCTGAGCTTAAGCTTGTAAGTTTTGTTTTTTAACCTGTGAGCAATTTGACCGTGTTGGCCTGGGCCATGTGCTTTTGGGTGCAGAAGTGGTGCATTCAGATAAAAAGACTAATGCAAAAATAAGATTTGTATATCCTGGATGTCTGCCTTACACTCTGGGTTGTGATTCCCATTCAGGATATAGGCTTCAATATGTAGAGGAGCGGGAGAAGCTGGTGGGGTATGGGGGGGTGTTAAGCTGGATCCCCTGCTGGAAGATACCTATGTCCAGATTGATTCCAGCTGACTCCAGCAAGTAGATGAGGAATGCAGTCACCTCTGGCTCTGCAGTACACAGGTGTTAGCACCTCTGCCCTTAAAATGGCCTTCAGAGGTTTCCCAGGACAATCAGTTCCCAGAGTTAGGTGTCTCTCCCATCAGGAAAGATGGATCTGGGCCCTTTTCCTTCTGTGCCCTGGACCTGGACCAACTAAAATTACATGAGTGTTGGCAGATGTATGTCTAATCTGTTCTTAAAAATTGCCAGTGAGTTTCACAACATCCCTTGGTAATTTGCTCCAGTGCCTAATTATCCTTTCGGATAGAAAACCTCCCTTCCTGCAAGTTAAAACCTGTTACTTCTTGTCCAGCCCTGTTTGGACATGGAAAAAAAGTGCTTGTCACCTTATTTAAAATCGTGATTTACATATATGTACTTTCATACATACAAATACATATATTTAAAATAAAAATAGTATTGAGTGTCCTCTTCCTCTTTCTAGACTAAGCAAACTCATTACAGCTTTTCTAAAAGCTGCATATATACAATTATATATATATTATAATTTCCTGCTACCATCCTCTGCACTTTTCCCCAGTTTTTCTTCATCTTCTTTTTAAAAGCTCATGCCAAGAAAGGGACATTTTATTTTCATTAAGACTTTAATGGTGCTCTGCATAGATCCCAGAAAGTTATTTGCCTTTTTGTAACAGCACTCTATTTGTTGACTCATAAACACTTTGAGGTCTTCTGTAGCCTCCAGGTCACTTTCTGCGTACTGTCACCATTGTATTTGTGTGGAGTTGATTTTTCTTCCTATATATAGTGCCTAACACTCGTCTTTATTAAATGTCATCATTAGGATGCTTGCTCCAAAATAATTTGGAATTTTAAGACTTGTAATCTTTCCCAGTTTGGTGTCATCCAAAGTATATTCTCTATTCTGTCATCCAAGTTGTTAATGAAATATTGAATAGCTTCGGATCCAGGACAGACCCAGCTGGGACCCTGCATGTTATGTTCTCCAGCGCTGACAAAGAGAGGAATTTCTGTGTTTCATTTAGAGCCCTGAATGATCTAATCCATTGGATTAGATGGCAGCTACAAGAAACAATGAAAAGAAAAAATCCCAAACCCTCTTTTTATAAGTACTCATTTTTGGAGTAGTATTATATGTCTTTTTCCATTTCATATCTTGAAGTCCTCTAAGCATAACTTTGCTATATTTTATGTCCTTGGTTTTCTTTTTGAAAGAAAAAAATTCCTACTGCCTTCTATAAATAGTCCCACAAGGTTTTGAAGTTCAACCCTGAATTAGTGAAAGAGAGAAACAGAATAGTTAAATTCAACTTTTGGTGGTATTTGGCAGATTTACAATTATTTTTTCCAGCGACAGCCTAAAAGGCATCTACACATCTTTACTTTGACAGCTCTGATTTTGCAATGGAAAGAAGGTAAAAAGCAACAACAAGAAGGCAAGAAATCACCTTTTTTATATGAAAACCAGTGGCTTTAGGCTAAACTAGATATTTTTAAATATGAAATTTTCTAAACTCATGCATTTCTTCTTTCCCTAATGCTGAGAACATTGCTTGGGAGAAGGCTGCTTGGATTTGATTAAAACATCCTTATCCCCTTCATGGAAATTGTCCTGGAAGAAGCAAGACCTCCCTGGCCCTGGCCAGTCCGAAGAAATGTGCATTAAATCAGAAACATCTCAACGTATCATTAGGCTTTGAGAAAAATTTTAAAGGCTATGGAGGTTAAAGAATAATTCCAGTCATGATGGCTTTTTTATATATTTCATTTCCCTCTCCCTTCAATCCATGCAACACGCACTCTGCAATGATTTTATCAGTGAAGTTCAAACTTCAGCCATGTTTAACAGATGTAATAGATCCAAAGTGCTCAATCATCCCTGGTTTTACAGCCTGGCTTCCTGCACACCACAGGTCAAAGAACCTCGCTGGATTGTTTCTGCACCTTGGTCTTACTCACTTTAACCTTGTCCAAGGCATCAGCAAGTAGACAAGTGAAATACGGTCAGATAGATTCATAGTCAAAGAAAAAGAATAGGTTAAATGCTTTTCCAATTAGATAGGATGGATTTATTCTCCAATGCTTTTTTTCCCATCTAATTTTAAGGAATAATTAATTTTCAGAGTTAGGCAAGATAAAGCATCTGGAAGAATCTGGGACAAGTAGAAAACAGTGTACAGCCCTGTGCAGGGAAGGATTGTTCAGTGCAACTGATTGCATAATCTTGCATCAGAACAGTAAGTGTCTGTGCTGCGTAAGAAAGACCCTGGGACAGTAGGATTCACAAGGATCACTTTCTCAAGGGCATCCCTGTCCCCATGCCACTCCACTGAACTTGTCCATCTTGCCGGTGGTGTTGGTGGTGTATTGGTATTGTAACCTCCTGATCTCTGATCTCTGTATTCCAGCTAAACTCCTGCTTTGGCATTTAATAACGTTCCCCCTTTTGCAATAGGAAATCTAAACTTGCTTAACTTTATTTGTCTTTCTATTTGGTTTGGAATAAATCAACTCAATCTTAGGTGATTTTCTATGACTAGTTCTATAAAGTCTTTAACTGTCTACCAAGGGCAAATTTATATTCATGTCACCTCCTATTGTTTCACACTCTATTTCATGAGAAATCCTTCACTTACTACATCTGTTAGTATTTCTGTTTGAGCCAGGAATGTAAAGGTTCCCACAAAAATTCCTTACAGTAACGTTTCTCTATCATCATGAAACTGCTGAATCCTTACCTAAATCTGACCTCAATGCCTGTCCTTGGCTACTCCAGGGGTTCCTTGTTCCTTAATAAACTTCTGGTTTGTACAAGGTCCACCACAATATTTGCTATCCTGTTTACTGCTCTTTTATCTCTTTATCTGTGTTCTCTTTCCTCACTTACTTTTCCTGTTTATTAACATCACATATGATTATGATGCCAGCCTTTTATAATCTCCTTTATGCTAGTGTAAACCTCTTAAGAGCTACAGCAGCCTGTGTCCCAGAAGGTGAGTACTTTTTAGTACTTTCATGGAGTCTACTCATGGAAAAGTCTTTTCATATTGTCCTGCTCAACACCTGAGCCAGTATTTAAATTGCAGATTATCTTGGCATAGGAGAAATAAAGCAGGTTATTAAAAAATACTCTATTCAGCCTCTCCCTCCTGACAGAGAAGTCGCTCAATTTCCATCTGCGTATAAAAGATTCTGGTCTGTATTTTTTTCTTTTATAAGTTGCAAGAGTAGGATCCTAAACCTGTCGATATTAATTCAGGAATCATAGTCCAAAAATCAGAATTTTGCAAAAGATTTGTATGCTGAACCAAGTTCATTTATTTACCTTCCCAGCTAGAAAACACTCATCTAGGTAAGCAGCCAAGAACAGGAGGGTACAAATGGAGAACTGGAAACAGAGTTTGGCTCAGGTTATATTGACTTTGGCAAAAACAAAACATGAAAAATTATACCTGAGATAAAAATAAATTATAATTGAATTAGAGGAGTTCTCCATGTAAACTTAGTAAATGAATGTTAATTCAGAAACCAATTTGTAGCTATGAAACATAACTAGTGATGTTATTCTTTGGAACTTGTTTTGGAAAAGATTGCATAACCCATGAAGCAACTCTTCGAAAAGTGCATAAAAGTGTCAGCTTATGTATAATTTATTCAGCTAATGTTAGTTATAGTCTGTTTAATAGTACTTAATGCTGCTGTATGACATCATTCTTTCATTTACCAATAACAAAAATAAAAAGACCAATCAAAAACATTTTAAGGACTAAAAGATATTTGCATTAGTTTTGATTTTTAGCTTAAATAGCGTAAATCAATAATTATCACTAGTATGTAAAGGATATTTTAAAAGGAGCAATTGTCATACACAGATTATATATTTACTAATTAGTTACTTTAATTACAATTTTACTCACTGTGTATGTGTTAAGTAATATACTTCTAATGTGCCTTGAGCAATTCATTTTGCCAACAGCATAGTAACTGGCTTTATGCGCTTGCCCCTTTATTAGTGGCAATTATTAAATCCAATTTTAGTTGTACTTACTATATTTCCTCCGCTGCCTACAGGGCATCCCTATGGGAGAGTTAAGACTTAGTGCTTCTGTTCTCAGCCTTTATGTCCTTTTACCCTCCAGGTATCTTGCGGAGCAGGAGCTGTGGAAGAAGAGGGCCAAGATGGGTCAATGTATCCACAGGAAGGCAGACGGACACCTTCTCTTGCCTTTGTGGAAGAAGGAATGAGTCCATGTCCAGCATCCAGCTGCAAAAATCCCTTTCTTTAAGTTTGGAAAGGAGTGAACTTTAACTGAGCATTTGATCCAGGGGCATTAGATACCTTTAAAATACAGAAGCCCTTACCTTCCTTGAGATGACCAGACTTATTGAGGTCATCAAGGCTGCTATATGGGAAGATGAACAAAGAGAGTTACCCAGTTTGAGATCCGTGATATAAACCTTTTGCCCACTTTAAGTCAATGTATCTGCTTTATTAGAATATTGCGCAAAAAGTGCCTTTTGTTGTGAACTCTCCTTTCATGGTAAATAGACAAATGGTTTGGTTTATTAATATCCTCTACTCTTACGGAATAATCTTCTCACTGGATGTCTTTTTTCTGAGGGCAGCAATGCTGTCCTGTGGTTTACAGACCACATTTCCTAATTTGTTGCGCTGGCTTCTGCTCTCATGACAAAAATCAAGTTTGTAATGTTCCTAGCAGGCGAGCTGGCCCGATATTCCAATTACCACCACCTGCCTGCTATGCCAACTGTAAGATCTCCACTTGGCACGGCCCGTGAAACCTGGGCTACAGCTAAATGGGTGGAAACTGCTCATTTTGCAAGTGGTGATCTCAGCCTCTCATGCACGTTCTAACTTTTCTGTCCAAATGTTCCAAGCAACGCCACTTCAGTGGCCCCGAGGCAGTTTTCTGGTTTAGCAGATCCCAACAGCTTCCACAAAAGATGAAGAATTAACACATTTCATTGCTGATCTTGGTCCATGATTGTGTCTATCAGAAAAAATTACTGTGGTCCCTTAGAGGAAGCACGATAATTGTTTTGCAACAAACCTTGTAAGTGATTTGGAGCAAAAGCGATTCCAGGGCCTCTAAATGCTCACCAAGAAATATGTGTTTAAAATACAATGATGTTTTAAGAACATCACAGGCTCAAATATTGAAAACTCTTAAACTATGAGTTGAACCATGAAATGTAGATTCTGTGAGCAAATAAAGCTGATTGGCATAAATGAGGTACTCGAACTTCTGTGTTTGGAAGCCTTCACCAGGATATTCTGTTACTAACTCTATTTAGAAAACTCATGTCCCAAATGTAAATCCTGATGCAAAGAGCAATGAAACCAGGAGGAGCCTCTCCTTTGGCTTTAACTAGATGCAACCAGGTCCTCCTTTCACTATCTGAGGCAGCTGGAGCAGAGCTCCTTGGTACATCATCCAAAAATCCACCACCATTATCAGACTGAACACTACTGGTGGTTTGTGGGCTAAGCTATTGGTAGCCTCAGATGTAATGAAAGACCACCTTGTTCAAGCTTCTATTTAAATCCAGCAAACTTACTGCAACTGGTTCTCATGTGAAAGCAATCCAACCAGTAGCGCTTGGGGCAGTAATAATGTGAAAATACAGAATTCTTCATGAAAACCTTTGAAGCAACAGGAAAGTCTGTGTCCCACTTCTCATACAAATTACTTTAGATTACACCCAAGAGTAAATAATGTTGTCGTGTGTATGCTGTTCTTTCCATGCTTTAAATTTCTCAGCCAAAATAAAAGGTACTGCTGAAAGATTTTTCTGATTTGAAACATATAATTTTCCATGTGTGTATTTAAGCGCATTCATCAAATATGCATTATTAAGACAAGATTTGACTTAAATGAAAGCCAACAGTATGCAGAATGTTGCAATTCCTAGCTATGAAATCTATCTTAAAAAATGCCACACTTTTATAGTTTGATCACAAGTAAATTTAAGACAGAAACTCTACATCACTTCTTGATAATAACATGAAAATTGTGCTTTCTGTTCTTATTCCTAAGGATGCTGTTCTCAACTGGGGAAAGTTACAGCACTAACAACATATTTGTAATTACCTGCAAGACTTAACCAAGGAAGTAGTCAGTTTATAGTTACCTTCAATATGTAAACTACAAATTATTAGTGCATGAAAATGGCATCTAAGTTCTGTTGCTGGGGTCTAGTAATTTTGGATATTTTCCATGCTATTACTGCCTGCTCCATATACCTTTACTGGTTCTTTTTGAAATTAACTTAATGGCACTCTACAGAAATGGACTGCCTACTGAGAATGAAAGCTTGCTTGCAAAGATGGACTAACTTCCTACTGGGAAGCACTGATTTGGCACAAACAAAGCAATGCTTTAGCATTAATTTACTTCGGTATCAAAATATTTAGAATAAATTATTTAAAATATTTAAGAACTGAATGGTCAATATTTGCTTTTAATAAATTGGACGCATGTACTAATATTTGATACAGAAAATTCGTCCGGTATCTCCCAGCTATATTACTGAGATAATGCATTCTCAACTTGCCAGAAGTGGTTTTTCTTCCCTTCAGGCAACCAGGGACACATTCTTGAATTGGGGCTTACACTTGTGTGCACCCACGTTTGTGCACCTATTCTCTTGTGAATTGAGCTCTGCTCACATTAGTACAGGTATTATCACTGTGTGTTTTCGTATGCTCCCACCACACAAAGATGAAGGTAAGCTGAATGCAGATGGGTTCCTAGTCACTACCTTCCCACACAAAAGTTTCAAACAATTATTTGTTCGACTTGCTAAATTGCCAAGTCCTTTGTAGTAGTGCTTTAGCAGCATCCCCTCTCTGACATGAGACTGAAGAACACTATGAGCCTATGGCATTTGCTTGTTATTATCCTGCAGGCCTGAATTCCTTTCCTTATCCACTGACATTGCCCTAAGTTCCACGAGTCACTATCTCAAATAGGGTAACGCAGAGTATGAGTTTTCTACTCATCTGCTGAGTAACACCTTCATCTTTTTCCTCACGGCTGGAATCAGGATCACAACACAACTATGGTATGAGTCCTGATGAGCTGTTAGGATAGATAATGAAGATCTCTGCTGTTAGCATACACCTATCCCCATATTACTTACAACACTTCAATTTGCATAGTTCCATTTTCAAGTCTAGAAATAGGTAACTCTGGAGAGAGTGGCTGTTTCACTGATTATAGACTTCTACTTCACAAAATAATTATTATTAAATTCTTTTTCTAACGTATAACATGCAATTGCAAAACTAAACCAAATTGATCTGTGCCTTTCCTTTCCTTTCCTTTCCTTTCCTTTCCTTTCCTTTCCTTTCCTTTCCTTTCCTTTCCTTTCCTTTCCTTTCCTTTCCTTTCCTTTCCTTTCCTTTCCTTTCCTTTCCCTTTCCCTTTCCTTCCCCTTCCCCTTCCCCTTCCCCTTCCCCTTCCCCTTCCCTTCCCCTTCCCTTCCCCTTCCCCTTCCCCTTCCCCTTCCCTTCCCCTTCCCTTCCCCTTCCCCTTCCCTTCCCTTCCCTTCCCTTCCCTTCCCTTCCCTTCCCTTCCCTTCCCTTCCCTTCCCTTCCCTTCCCTTCCCTTCCCTTCCCCTTTCCTTTCCCCTTCCCCTTTCCTTTCCCCTTCCCCTTCCCCTATCCCCTTTCCCTTTCCCTTTCCCTTTCCCTTTCCCTTTCCCTTTCCCTTTCCCCTGTTCAGATACTCTCTTCAAGGCAAATTATATCCATTCTAAGTTAAAACAAGGAATTTTGTTTGCTCTGAACCAAATAGTGCATTCTGCACATACACACTCCTCAGTAGCACACAGCTAATGCAGGGTTGCAGTGAATGGAGAATACCGTGTGTGCTCTTTCATTTGACTTCAGAAGTTAAGCATATTAGGCATGGATTTAATTTTCAGCCCATTCCCTGCAACATCACAGGCCACACTGAAAGCAGAGCTGTACACAGTAATCACAACACAAAACACAAACTTGTATGTCGCTGTTGCAGTGAGTTCCTGGCACTTTGAATGCTGATTTCTACCCATGAAGTACATTTTAATTTAACAGCAGAACCTTTTATTCACAATGATGTGTTCAACTTTGGTAAAAAGGGGATTACCAAGTTTCAAAATCATTTCAAGTGACAAAAACCTGTCCTTTTGCTGTCACTGCAAACCAACAATAATAAGAACCAGAATTTTGTCTTAGAAAACTGGTGCTGGAGGTCTTGGCTGTAAAGGAAGCTATTATCTACCATAGCTCCTCACCAGCTAACATGCTCACGTATGCTGCCTGCATCTCACATCAATAAATCCTTTATTGTATTTAAATCTTTTTATTTTTCTTAATAATTATGAGTTTGGTCACAGCCATGGATGGCCCTGGAAACTCAGAGGGGCCACGTGGCAAAACAGCCACAGCATCCTACGCCAACACAGTGTGGCTGTATAAGGACTAAGCACAATTTAGCTATTAATGAGCTACTATAGGAAGCAAGTTTCAAGTGCCCATAAATCAGTCATTTTGTTTCCTCTAATACAAGGCTTAGGAGCTGTTTCATGCCAAATTTCAGCTTTTAAGCCTCAACACTTTTGCTGGAAGGAGTGTCAGGCAGGTTTGTGTTGTCCCCTTCTATTATTGGACTGGATAATTGCATTACTTTTTACCTTCCCATTTTTTGCACAAACAACTAAATCTTCTTTTTTGTATCCCCCCCAAATTCTTCTTAGAATTCAGTTTTAATCTAAGGGTTGACCTTCATCTAAGCAGACATAGGTACAGCAAGCTTGAAAACAGTTGAAAACAAGGATTTACATTCTGCAATTTTAATTAAGAAGGCTCCTTCCCAGACTTTGATAATAATTAATAAAACCTGATCTTTTGTCCAACAGCCAGTGGGGTAGGAATGGGTCACTGAACCTTAAATTTGCAATGGCAAAGAACCAAAAGAAACCAAAGCTTCTGCCTGTGACTGCTGATGTATTTTGCTGGTTGGTTTAGACATTTTACATTTATTTTAACTTTTAACTTAGTCAAAGCTGCTTTGATGGCGATCAGCCTGGTTTAGCCACTACGTTCAGGCAAAGGGAGTGTATACTAGAGCCACTGCTATGTGTTTTGCTGAGTCTTGTGTCACTGGGATGTTATTTCTCACAATAGCCCACTCCAAGGAGCATATGAATGTTATTGCTGACCTGAAAAAAAATCAAAATATTAAGAAAAAAATAGAGAAAAAGGGGAAAAAAGGATGGCAAGACAGCAGCTGTTTTAATCTCCTAAAAAATGTTATAATAGCTCTAAAAAATCCACATAGAAGTGAGCACAGCACCAAAGAAGTTGGAGAGAGATTCAGTCTTACTATGGACAGGTAGGAGGTGTGCGGAGCCTGGAGACAGCACTGCTGGACAACGGGAATATCAGCAAAACCCTCCTGCTTTATCGCCTATTACACGGATTAAGGCTTGAGGCACTCCAGTCCTGTCACTCCATAAATGCGTTAAATGAGTCGGGGATTTTGATCATATTGTGATTCTCATTAGTAAATCTGAATACAAATAGGTTTTAGCCTAAATAACTATTGTTTTGTCCACGTTGCATACCAACATGTTACATTAGGAAAAGTTAATTTTATATGACTAAATATAATCAGAAACACAACATGAGGCCTGTCAAGTTGACATGGTATGATAGGTACCTTAACTCTTCTCAGCAGGTAACATTGTTTGCACACTGCTTAAACTTGTTCATCAATGACTTCTTGCATGATAACCAGGATATTAACAATACATTGAAGGTGGCACTGGGCTTCTGACATGTACAAATGCAATTCATCAAAGAAGTATAATTGCAAAGGAAGATCTGCAGATCATTTTGGTATTTCTCCCTCCTCTTTTTCCCTCTTTATTTGTTGCCATGTTTATTACACCAAGATCAAGCTTCTTACATGCATATGGGATGTAAAACCAAACACAAAACTCAACAAAAGAGCTTACAGACAAAAAATAAGGTACTCATACTTTAAGGTACTCATACTTTACACTCATAAAAATGAGTGTAAAGATCAGTGGTGACAGGAAGGGGAAGATAAGCAGAAGGTGTAGAAAAAGTAAAGTTTCACAGGTGTAAGACCCGGGTGTAGGTATATTTGTTAATATAACAATTGTAACCAGCAAGGCTGAGCAGTCCTCCTCTGGTTGCTATTTTAGGGTGCTACTGTAGATTCCTTTGAGTGATCCACAACTCACTGCACTACTTAATCTACTTTCTTATGCGGGTTATTTCAATCCTAAACAATGTTTACTGTGTAAAATCTAGGTGTAGGCTTTCGTTGCTTTTCTTAGACCAAAATTTTAAAAGCCTGCTCTTTTAGGACTCTTTTTTTACCTTGAGGAGTCCATCCACTGCCAGTCTTGAGCTGTTTTTCTTCAGCCTGTGCTCCAGGCTCCTTCTCACACCATCACTTTCACTGACGTGCCCTTGAATGAGAGGTGAGATGGTTACCCATACAAAAGTCTAAAAATACTTTCCTTGCACACTGCTGAAGTTTCCTAGAGCCAGAGGGATAGTTAGGGATGAGGATCTGAACCTGGATCCAGTTCAAATAGACCTGTGGGAAACTGGATGCAAAACTGCGCGTTGGTGCATGCCAACACTTTCCTAAGCCCTGAGTTTTCCCCATTAAAATATAGAACCTATCATTTTTAAAATAAAACTATGCCGTTTATTTTAATTGAGACTCTGGTCTCCAGCTCCCAATACTTATAATCAGATACCAGTTTTCCAGCTAAAGCTGTTTATTGATGTCCTACTTTTTTCACCATCGTAGCATGTCAATAAATTGGAGAATAGTTCCGTATGTTAGATTTCCCCAAGCTTTCTGAGGAAATCCTTTGACAATTTGCTGTATAAAGTCAGTTAATTGCTTTATATAGCAGAGCAATAGTAAGTATTTAGACATATCATATGACAGACATTCAGAAAATATGGGAAAGACATATTTGTCAATAAAAAGAATGCTGGAAAAGCAAATTATTTTATTATGTGAAAGTTCTTGGTTTAAGTCGAGTTATCTTGATTGTACTAATAACTGACATGCCTTAACCAGCTGCCTGAACAGCAGAAAGAAATGGCTTCTGCTGCTTTTTCTGAACCTTTTCAGGACCTCCCCGTAACCAACCAGAAAGTTAATCTCCAGATGCCGCAGAATTTAATGCAAAAACGAAAGTTCAAATTGTATTTTCTTTTAAGTTGGATAGGGCCATAATAGAAAAAAGATCATCAAAAACAATGAAAAGAAATAATTGTTAATTTCTACAGTACCTTGAAACAGAAGCCCCTGAGAATAAATAGAATAAGAATACTATTAAAATTTCCTCTTTTATTATATCTTCTCTGCCAGAGTAATTGTTGCTGTGTCCAATATATGCAGAGGACAATTTACTAGCTGTTTTCTATTAGTTTTTAGCATTAACATATACAGAAATAAAATGAATAGCTAGCTTTTCTATGGTTAATTAAATGACTGACAAGTCACAGATGTTGCTGCACCGACTCTTCCATATGATTAAAAAAAGAAAATCAGCCCTGGCAAACAAAAGAACAGTAGACCAGCAGTGTAAATGGTCTCTCTATTAAGTGAATATTGATGCTACATTATGATTTTTTTTTATATGAATGTGAATAAGGTAGAATCCGTGTTCTTTTTTTTCCAAGTTTTATATTAAGATTTGAAAAGAAAACCTGTTTCCTACATAATTCTCACAAAGGAGTTCAGAAGATGGTTTACTGTAGAAGTGACCTAATTTACAGGAGGTTCTGCTTCCGCAACATCTATCACAAAAGTGCATTTTTATTAGCAAGATACATATCTTTAATTTTTTTTCCCCGTATAATTTTAATAGAATCTTGGTAGCTAAACGCTGGTATTGAAAATAAATATTTCATTTCTATTCAATACTATGTGTTACTAAAAACTTGAACAGATTTTATAGAAATATTCATACGATAAGTATATTAAACTGCAGCTCACTCCCTTCCTACCTTGTCCCTACTTTATCTTCATTAACAGTAGGAGCCCTCTTGGAGTTGAACAATGTTTCTCTAGTCCATGGTGCTGTTACCTGGTCCTACCACCTGGATCAAGATGGTTAACCCATTTTAATTTAATTTCCAAGTAACTGGAAGTTAATAATTTTTAGCTCTCAGGTTAGCAGTCCTGGATCTTCTGAACTGTCCAGTGCCTTGAGCATGGTTAAACATTTTTGGATTTAATAGGTGTTAATTTCAATGATCTTTGTGCTTACTCCTATAAGGTCATTACTCCTTCATCTAAAGTAGGCATGATGAGAGTTGGGAACAGAGTATTTTCCAGGTTTAGCACTACGTATTACCTTCACTATGAATTATAGACATTTGAGGAAAATACAGAAGATATAAAATTGCTTTGAAAAAACATATGTAAAACATGCATAAACATATGCTTTCACTGCTTGTTCAGTAAATTCTGATAACCCAGCGACAGGACTCAGGAGCCAGGGCATTACTGGTGGAGTTAGCATCTCCCCATGGATCAATGATGATGTCACTGCTGCTACGAGTGGACAAAACACAGGATTCACAGAGGTGGGTCACCAGCTCCACATAGAAGTTTGGGAGGGGAAATAAAGTAGAATAATTCAGGTAATTAAACCAGCAAAGAATTTAAAAGGACAGAACATAATTACTGATGATGGATTTAAGCCAGAACATTGAGACTGGAAACAATATTCTTGTGTAAAGTGCCATATTTAATTAACAGGGGTAGCTTAGGTATAATATTTACATATTTGTAAAACACTCCAGGAGCACAGAGCCTCTTTTCCATCAAGTGAGACCTCTGGTGCAGTATTGAATTACAAGAAAAATTGAATTTACAAGAAAATCTCCCCACTTACCAAGTTAAGCATTTTGCAGAGCTTGGACTTCATTTGAGATCCTGAATTTTGCTACTGAGCAGACCTTACTCTGATAACCTTAGAAGACCTAGCCAAAGAGCTGTTTCAAGCTTAACTTTTAGGCAGCTTCTTTAATAGCAGGAGAAAACGGATGTAAGCAATGCTTACTATTCCTAAGGTACTTCCCCAGACTTTAATCACATCAAGTAAGTCAACGTGTCCCCTCTTCCATTCCATAGCATTGCTCAGCTACTGCCTGCAGGGCTGAGCCCTGAAGTGACAGTGGTTTCACCCTGGAACATGAATAATTCAGAGCCTGACCAAATCTGTCAAGCCACTGACCACCAATTATCTCTTATATCACCCTGTAAATTAGTTTGGAGAGTTGACCCAAAGAATTTGGCTAACTTTGATCAGCGCAAAAGTCGAAAGGCCTCTAGAAGCCTTTTTATTGTTTAACTGCAGAGATTGCAGTGGTTCTGTCAGTGAAAAGTACAGTGTCCTTCTTCATCGTGGGATGGCAAAGGAAATACTTCACACCCTCACGACTGACTGCATTAATTACGAGGGTGATGAATAGTGTTCAACCTATGTAAATAAATGTGTGCTGGAGATTTGAGCCCAATGAAAGTACAGCTATGTTTTAGTGGACGGCGGCATCATATTTCATATAGTAAAAGTTGTGAGGGAAGAGGAGTGATATTTATGGAGTGCAAAGCACTGTGGGATTTTGTGGGAAACCACATATATTCAGCTTGTCAGAAAACATCTTAATATTTACTCTTACAATCCCTAGGCTACTGCTTTCTAAACCTAAAGCTTTCATTAGCCCATTTACCAGATATAAAACATTTGTAAGTCTGTTGAAAGAGTTACTTTCAGGAGTGGCATTTTTCACAGCCAAATGATGATACCTTTACATAACCTCATTATGCAGCAGTGTCAGCTCCTGCAAGTGAGCTGGCTTATCCCATTGAATTAATTTGCTATTTCCACATTTCTCTTCACAGCCTCTGTTTATTCCAGAGCATCCCCTCAGTCCTATTATCTCACAAACGGAAGGGTCCTACTTTCTTGGTACTCTCCTCTCCATTGCCATGCTGACCTCCGAAACTGCCAGCAGTGGTGCAGGGATTTGGCTGTTTCTGGTGTTCCCAAAGGGATCTCTCCTTGAGTTGTGCCAAATTAGCCACAGACCTCCCTTCCCCACTTGCTGCTCCATGGTTGTTGTTCCAGGCTGCTCCCAGTGCCCCGAATGGCTTCCTTTCTCTATGGCTCACAAGCTACAGGGGAAAAAAAGCTTTTATTCCTTCCTGTCAGTTCGGGGCTCTGACAATTTTATGATGGGAAGTTTTATAAATTGAAAATAAAGAAGTATTTCTTAAAACCTAAATAACGATAATATTTGTTTTGGTCAAAATAAATATTTTTCACTTGCATTGCATGCACAATATGTTACATTAAGAAAGGTTAATTCTATATTAAATATAATCAAAAACACAACATGGGGCCTGTCATGCTGACATGGTGCAATAGGTACTTTAATACTGCTCAGCAGGAACCCTTGTTATATTTTTTATATGTTAGTAGATGTCTACTTAGAATTGATCAAACCTTTCCTTCTGAAACATATATGCCAACACCTCCACAACACACTATAAACTAGACTCTCAGAAAACAATAATGATGCTTATCAGTCACTCGCCTTGAGTTTGCTTGTGAAAAACCTCTAGCTAGTATGCTATTGGAGCTCTTAAAACATAGATCTTTTTGCTGCACTGATAATTCACTCACAGCTTGAGATTGATGACTATGTGAAGTCCATAAAAGATGTTACCACTATATTTTCTTCTTATGATTTATTTTATCATGTTGTCAAGGTTTGCAGAAAACAAGAAACAAATCAATGAATGTCATGCTTAAATATTAAAGAAGGCTGTAATACACAATTTTATTCAGATGCCTTATTCAATCTTGTAGCTCTGAAAAGGGTAGCGGCAGCAAAGCTTTTATTTGAATTACTTTTGGAAAAATTAATTTAGTGTGAACGCTGAATTGTGAATGGCAAAAGGGTAGCTAACCTTATTTGTTTAAAGAGGAATATAGAGCAACTTGGCTTTTTTGAATGAGGTTTTGAGAACCTGGGGAAATTCACTGGCTTTTCAACTACAGAAACTCTGGAACAGAATTGTTTAATGAGCTCATACTATCTAAATTAATGAAAGGTTGCAGTAGTGAAGGGGGGGGGGACACGGGAGAGGCTGACAGTAGGATATTGGTACCAGCAGTCCCTAAGTGCTGCAAAGCTATTTAAAAATAGCCTTTCCGCTTTCATTACTGCAAAATTGAGATCACGTCTTACACCTTGGTGGAGGGAAGGTTGGGGGGGAAGAACAGGGACGAATGCAGCAGCCCCACGCTCTTCCTGAACTGGCTCTCCCCTTCCTAATGCCCTTCTCTGTGCTTCAGTATGATTTGGATACAAACCAACAATTAGGCTGATTTTGAGGTTTTGTTTGTTTGGTCATTTTAGGGTTTGGTCTTTTGTTGCTTATGAGATAGAAGAAATTAGAGTATTTTGTTGCTTTTTTAAAAAAAACCTTTTTCTAATATGGGTTTAAAGCAGTGAAAACAACACTTCCCTGTGATTTCTACTCTATTTCCCACCTCTAGGAAGAGCTTTGGTGACCATTTTATCCTTTTTAAGGCAATGACTAAAGCTGTCGTGTCCTACAGGATCAGGCACAAGAGGTCTGAACGAGCAGCTCTCTCCAGCCTTTTGTCATCAGGGACCAACTTGCCTGTTTTATTGGTTTCTGTTATGATTTTATTTCATTTTGGGTCTGTAACTATACCAAAGATGGGAGTTAAAAATGAAGGAAACTGAGCAGAGGTGTTGTCTAGCCCTGCATCTCCTGGGATCAAGCAAACAGTCCATATCCTGGACAAGAAAATTCCCATACCTTGGCTGCCAAGCATGTGATAAGCAGTGAAGCTTTTCAAAGGGATGCTCGCCAGCACCTGGCAGGGTATCATTACATTAGTTTGTTACGGCATTTGAATCCATAAAATCTGTCTTTTATCAAGAATTATTGGCTTTGGTGTGGTTCCTGACTATCAAGTTCATACTTCTCTCAGCTAGAGATGTAGCCAGTTAAGGCCAATGGTGATACCTCACTTTGTGTGTCTCTAGCACCAGAAGACTGTCAAACATATGGATGGTCCTTAATGGAACCACTGAAATTGCCTCTAAATGACCTTGTGTGAGACAGGAAAAGCTGTGTTTGTAGCTGATTTTAGGCAAGCAGGGAAAACTGTAATGAGTAATAGGTTTTTGAATGCTCCTGGGTGACTTAGTGTGGGTGGTTGCCCTCCATCATAAAGGACATCCAAGCAGCCTTGCAGCACCCATGCATCTGCTTCTGAAACCTGGAGAGCAGCACAACCACTGGCATGGTGGAGTATCACTGTGATATTTTCATGCATCCTTCTCTTGCAGATCAACCAGTACAAGCAAGCATCTGGTGAATGCAGATCCTGTAGAGAAGGAGCAGGACCATGAGCTCCTCAAGGTCTCCATCGCTGACCTCTCCAACTCAGCTGCTCTTTGGAATAAGCATGATTAAGCTGCTCAGTGAACCTTGCATTGCTGCCTGAGGCCATATTTAATAAAGTTTTATTGTTCCATTATGCACTTTTCACACCTGGAGGTGGGGATCCATGGAGTATGTAAAAGTGTATGGCTCAACATTGCACAGGCTGCTGCCCTCCCCAGCAAACCCTATTCACAAACCACATAAATTACAACCATGTTTTCTTCCTACGCACTTTTGGGGTGAATTATCTACATGTAAGGCAGGGTTTTGGCTAAACTGTTCTTTTTGGTGCATCTCAAATTTTCTTAGCTCTAGAGAACACTTAAAATATCTCAAGGAACATTTCTTTCTGCTTCTCTACAGTATTTTTTAATGCGCACACCTTGTTTTTTCTCCAGAGATGGAACTGATATTGAGTGAGAAGATTAGGCAAAATCATTGTTGCCTGCCCCAAACAGCACAGGCAGTGAAAACCATGAGCTGTTTTTTAATTAATTAAAGTTGATGCTTTAATTTGGCTTAAGACCGTAAATGCAAACGAAAGCATATTTTATTTGCAACTTTCATAATGTATCAGAGTGTATTTATAATGCAGTATTAAAAATAAAATGTGTTCAATTACGTGGTTTTAAAGTATATTATTTAAATTAACCTCAGAACAATTCTTACAGAATCAAATTTGTAGCACAGGACCCAATTTTAGCAGCGCATTCTCTGCATACATTATTGTTTATTACAGCGCATGCATGGAAAGCAAACTTAAAGTTGATCAGTTTTTACTCTCCAGCTTCTCTCTCTTTCCCTGCCCAACAGGGTGTAAAATGACAGTCAGATTGAAACAACATAATCAGCAGCAGGATTATCAAAGATAGCAAGTGCTATCTTTAAAGGAGACACCAAGACATGATGTGATTGGAAACTTTATTTCCCCAGGAAATATAGTACCTCTTGCCCTTAGAAGTGTCAGAGAACTCATAGAATTCAAAGCAGTGGAATACTTTTTGCTCTTTTTTCCCCCCATTTATTTGTTTTGGCAATCACTTTGGATACAATTCACCCATGTGCAGACAGCAAACACAAGCCCCATGCTTTTAAATCCCACCTAAGTCTCTTACTGGAGGTGGGATTGGGGGTAGCTCCCCAGCTCTGCAGTAACCTGAGACTCCCTCCTTGGAGACTTCACTTCTGTTGCTTCCACATTTGCCAAGATCTAACTGGTAGTGCTGATTTTTCCCAGGCCTGAGTTGCTGCTTCAGCTTTGTTAGCTTTAAAATCTACTTTTTAATTGTGGTGCATCTCAGCTATGCAGACAGGGATGGATGGAAAAATAAATGTTATTTTTGCGCTTATTAAAAGATTTTGGAGGCTATATTTTTCTACCAAGAGTGGTTTTTATTTGCACTGAGAAAACTGAATTACACAACAGCAGCCCACAGGCTGTCTTTGTGAAAAACAGACAAATAAACAAACCCAAACCAAATGTAGAATTATTATCAGAATTTAATTCTTTATGATGATTTTGCAGTTTGAGTCATAGTGAGCTGTGCTGTTGTAGAGGGTTGTTTCTTTAAACATTTTTCTCCTTTAGACCTTGAATAATGTGAACTCTAGATGTTTTTTTAATGTCATTCATACATTTGGAGACCCCTTTTCTAGTCTTGAAGATGCAGTGAACAAAAGAGGAAGATCACAGAAAAAGTTTCCAATTGTGTTGGAAATTGTTACTCGAACTTTCAATAGGTCATCTCCATTCCACAGCCCCTCTGGAAAGTCCAGGCAAACTTCCTCACACTGTTTCTATAGGAAACATTGCAGTAAAGATCAAGCAGCTACTGTGACTTGCTAAATATGTCGTGGGCTGGAACTAATTCCCTGCATACACATTTACTATAAATTTGCCTGGAATATTCCTTCTTGTGCTGGTTCTCCTTCAAATAGCTGGACTGCAGCTTGTGCCCTCCTTCATCACACCTTAAAAATACACTTGGAAGCACAAGTTGTGTGCTTCATGATAAGCAAATATTCCCATTTAATGTGGATAGTTGTTATAGAATCATCGAATCATAGAATAGTTAGGGTTGGAAAGGACCTTAAGATCATCTTAATTCCAACCCCCCTGCCACGGGCAGTGACACCTCACACTAAACCATGGCACCCAAAGCTCTGTCCAACCTGGCCTTGAACACTGCCAGGGATGGAGCATTCACAACCTCCCTGGGCAACCCATTCCAGTGCCTCACCACCCTCTCAGTAAAGAATTTCTTCCTTAGATCCAATCTAAACTTCCCCTGTTTCAGTTTGAACCCGTTACCCCTTGTCCTGTCACTACAGTCCCTGACGAAGAGTCCCTCCCCAGCATCCTTGTAGGCCCCCTTTAGATACTGGAAGGCTGCTCTGAGGTCTCCACGCAGCTTCTCTTCTCCAGGCTGAACAGCCCCAACTTTCTCAGCCTGTCTCCATACAGGAGGTGCTCCAGCCCCTGATCATCCTTGTGGCCTCCTCTGGACTTGTTCTAACAGTTCCATGTCCTTTTTATGTTGGGGACACCAGAACTGTAACTGTATATTACACCACTTCTTGGTCTCCCTGCTTAGGTGGTGTTTTGCCTGGACAATACAAGGTGCTAAATGAGGTGTTAAGAAGGTACTTAACGGGCACAAGTTTAAGGTGAGATACTGATTCTGCTGATGTTAAAGACAAATTCCCTTTGACACAGCTGAGCCAAAGACTCCCTCCAGCATTTGGGAGGAGGCGCTGTCTCCATCTACAGAGATGTTGGTGGGACTTGTCAACTCTTTTGAGGAGATCACAGAGAAGGAGTTGGAGGAGGAAAGCATTCCAAAGTGCACTGAATAGTTAACTCACTCAGAATTTGCTATAAAGAACAAGCCAAATCTTTAGATGAAAGCCAATTTCTCTGAAAGCTTGCAAATATCTGGCTCATCTGATTCTGTTTGTCCATAATCACCCGTAGCAGATCTTACATTCGTTTCCATACGGACGTGTGGCTGCTGATTTAATGGAATTGCACCAGTGCACTGAAGAATTAGAAAAAGCTCCAACCCAGTGTGTGTGTGCCTGTAGATAGAATTTTAAAAAATACCCTTATTTATACAATGAATAGAAAGTTAATGTTTTGGCTTTCTTCTGGGACAATCTGTGAAAGAAAAACTAGAGCTGGGGATTAAAAAGAGTGTGCAAGTAATGTGTAAACCATGAAATTCAATTAGTTCCTCTCAGGAAGCCAAATTTTGGTGAATACTGTAGAGAAAAGGTAGGGATAAAATGCCTAAGCCAAAGCTGTACTTAATAAGCTTCAGTAATTAGTTATAAATGGCTTGTTAAACCTGGAAACACATCTCTTTTTTGCCCATGTTTATCAATGCTAAGGAAAATGAAGGACAGGGTTAAAGAATGATTTAGAAGACCTTCTATCCCAAGTCTTCTACCAAAAGGGATTTTGGTGCTGTTGGAAGAGAAAAGGCACATGGTGCTTGGCCTGGGTTTGTAGTGTGGGGAAGCCAGAACCAGGGGGAGCATGGGGATCCAATGCTTTTACTACTACTTAGGGCATCTCTATGAGTGTGGGTGAGACTGTCTGAGAAAGGGGTATGCAAATGGATGTTTAAAAAGAGTATCGGGAAAATACTGACCAGATTTACCAGTGAGGTCATGTTTAACAAGCTGTGCAGGAAATTAGAAGCATTGTCCTGTTATTGATGTGTCCCTTTTTTACCCCTGCATCCTCCCATTTTTGCTGCATCCAGTAACAATTTGATATTTGAATTGTATGGTAACTCTTCAGAATTGGAAGGGTAAAAGGTAAATTGTGCTACAGTGTGCGATAGATTAATTGGCAAATGTTCCTGTTATTGTTTCTGGGAGCTCTACATCCACCTCACTATTCTTGTGTCTGAAAGGGCTCCCTGAAGTCAAAAGCGCAAGTGAAAATACCGATGCCTAAAAAACAGAGCCACAGCTCCTGCTCCACAATTCATCTTACAATCAAAGGTCCTTTGCTGTCAGTACAGGAACTCGAGCAACAAATGCAGACCATAGACAATTCCTTTTCTTGCTCCCTCCCCCCCATGCCCTCCAGAATACACTGAAATCCCACTCTAATCCATATTGTGAACAGTAAACACTTTTGACGTATGAACTCTTTTTAGTAAGAAAAGGATTTTCCTGGCTGCATATTGCTAATCTGTTTTTGTATATGCACTTATTCTGAATCTTCATTATTTTGAGAGATTGGCTACAACCTGAAACATTTCCAACTTAAGCCTTTTTCAGGGGGAGTGGGTCAAACTGGAGTTCCTTGATCCATTGTTACTTAATTTCTGGGTCAGGTTCCAGAAAGACCCCTTCTTCCTCCTTTGCTTCAGATGGAAAACACTCAAGAATTGATTTTGTGCTGGGAAACCTGCACAAGACGGTTGGAATTTCGTGAGAAATGTAACTCTTATGCTTCCCTGGAAGGTGGAGTTCCCTCTTTTGGGGCCTCAGCTTCCAAAAGCATCATGGCAAGTCAGTTAGCTTCTTTCTTAATTTGCTTTCAACCCAACTTTATTTATGAATTTTCCTTCCTGGTTTACCCTTAAGCTAACTACAACCATTACTTTCACAGTATCACAGGAGGAGCTGAACATGTTCAAGGTGACAGCAAGGAGAAGAGGTAGATGGGAGCCTCCAAGCATGAGCCCAAGCAACATCTGACTCTTTTCCTCCTGGTCTTTCACCAGATCATCTTTGGCCAAGTTAAAAGGCTGCTTCAAGCTGTGTGTGCTAAGAGTTAATGTGTTATAAGGTGATTGCAGAGGAGTTTAGGCTTCCTCCAAGGTGGTGGCTCATCTTCAGACCCTTTCTCTTTGCTGCCTACTGGTAACAGATTTCCATGTGGTCTCAGCTCCTGGAGTGAGCATAGGACTGGATTTGGAGTGTTTATGCCCTTAAAAATGTCTTCTGAAACCTTTCTTTGTAGCCTTGGACGTGACACTTAACCTTGCTGCCTCAGATTCCCTGTCAAGAAGGGGATAATAACACTTGCTTATCTACTCCAGAGCGGGCTTTGAGGATTAATTAGTTAATATTTGTACAGTGCTTTGAACATAAGTGCTTGGTATTATCATTCTTACTTCACTGCTCCAGGCTCATTTTCTCCTTTGGCCTGATGTGCCTTCCTGCCTGTTTAAAAGCTCTTCGTCTTGTCTTAGCCCTGCTGTGTGGTGCCTTTGCCCTGCCTCACTGTATGCTTTGCATGTTCACAGAATCATGGAATCGTGTTCCCTGCATGGCCTTTGGGTCTGCACAAAATCTGCAGAAGGATGAGTGCCAGCATTCGCTCTCATCCTCCTCTTGTTCACTCTAAGAGAAACACAGCATTTGCTTTGTGTGTCTGAAGCATTGGATTCTCTTTCTACTCCATCCAACAGTGTTTCTTGTGGAAGCAACAGTCAGGACGGGCAGGCACTAGAGAGGCAGTTAGCATGGTGTGCAATTGTACGGACACTTGTTCTTTTAATCTTTTCTTTAAAAGAAACAAGGAGAAAGGAAGAAGGAATGAAAGTGGGGGAGAAGAGGAGGGAAAGGAAAGCCCAAAGCCTATGTGCTTCTGCCTTGAAATATGCTTCCTGGAAAAAATTCCAGCCTAACTCCATTATGAAGATGGCCAGTGGAGCTGCAAGCATACACAGGAAACTTTTCCCCATAAAGCCATTTAAACTTCTATAGCTGGTGAACTTTATACTCATGCTCAGCACACCAGCCCCGTGTGTCCTTATGAAGGTTTGTGTCCAGTTGCTCGCTCTTCCTCTAGGAAATAGGTCTTGACCCTGGAGCAATGGCCGAGCACTGCTCAGTGACACCAGAGCAACAGTTCCTCAAGCTGCCCAATGATTTGGTGGTTTCTGCATCCCTTGGCCTTGGTTCTGCCTCTGTCCAGGACCTCTCTGCTTTGTGCTCATCCCATCGTGGATGAGTACATGTGGAAGTGGGACAGTGGCCATCTTTGTCCCTATGCCTGCATAAGACACATCATAGAAGTACCACTCAGTCCTGCCAGGAAACAGCAGCAGCTGTGCCCTGGAAGCCCCTTCTGTGCAGTGTTGCCTGACCAGAGAAAAATGTTGTGGCTAAAACTTGAGTGAGAAAAACCTTGAGGATATTTTCATGCAGGCAGGATATTCTGAAAAGTTTCTGAGGCAGCGGTCAAAACGATCAGTGGGTGAATATTTCAACTCCGTTTCCCTCTGTTCGCTTGTATATAATGGACTGGGCAGGAACTGCCTTTTCCTTCAGTGCCCAAGAGCTCCAATTTCTCCTTTCTCCCTGTTACTGCAAGAGAAAATCGCCTGCATTGTCTGAGTACCTTTAATGTGCAATTCCACCGGCCTAATGGGCACCTGATGATACAGATAGATTTGATTCCAGATTTGGATCTGCTGACACAAACCTTAATGCTTTTTATTGTGTGCCACTTTGGGAAATCCTGATTAACAGCAACAAAGAGATAATTATGCAAGATGAAGACAATGTAGTTGTTTTAAAAATAATGTATATCATACAATTAATGCTACTTTGTCCTATATCAAAGTCACACTACCTGCATTAATCATACATCCTCATAGCTTCTAAACATTAATAGCAAGAAATAAAAAGAAGAACTCCTAATCCCGAGGAGAGTCACAATAATGGGGGGGTTGGGTTTCTTCTGAGAAGAAGAGAGGTAAGTAATGCAGGTTTTCAGCCTAGTTATTACAAAATGTAGAACATAGGACTATCTTTTATAGGAAAAAGGGCTGAAGCAGGTTCAGGAGCCCTAATTAATGATTAATTCCATTAGGCCTCCTGCATTAAGGGTATCTGAACACTTGTAAATTAAGGTGTTGCCTCAAATAAGAGGTAGGGTTTTGCCTTCTTCTAACTTTACAAAGGGCCAGCCCAAAGCAGTAAACCCAACTGGCTGATGTGCAGTGCACGAGCATGGCTGAGGTGCTCTGAGCATTGAGATGACTGCTCCTCTCCTTGGAAATTAAAGGAGATGTGGAAGCTGCATGAAGTGAAGTAGTGCAGCAGTAGGTATGGAGGGAGAAAAATTTTCTCTTAAGCTGTGGAAGGCTTAAGGCCTTAAAACCTGGTGGAGGAGCAATAGGAATGGTTGGGTGGATGGATGGATGGATAAATACAGAGGTCAGATTTTAGCAATTCTTCAGATTAAGTGCTTCTAAAAGAAATACTGGAAAATTATTATTTCACATCTATAAAGGGCACTGTCCTTTGGGGTTTCTTCTGGGTTGCCTGACTTTGAACTCCTCATCAGGAGCAAAAGGGACCAAGGACTTCATTTTAAATCCTTGTTTAAGAACAATGTCCCACATTTCTGGCTTTAAGGGGATGCAAGGGCCTGATTTGCTCTCCTCTACCCCATGGCATCATCTGCCACCACTGGACAAAGTCCTTCCATCTCCTTTTCTTGCCTGGATCCTCCTTCAGTGTGCAGAAATCTGGGAGGAAGATGGCCCAGGCCGTTTCTCTGCTCTCCTGATCAGTCATGGGGTTTGGTACTTACTGGTGCCTTTGGAGAATGTGTTTCCCCATGGTGATGGGCTCCAGCAGAGCTTGTGTGGGCTGCCCCATGCTCCTCCATGCTCCCCTGGCATGGTGCAGCAGACATCATCTGTGTCATGAACCTTGTGTGTCCCCATCTACCTGTCTTCACTGCTTGTAGAGACCAAATATTGAATCTACCTTTATAGTTTTGGCCTATCTATGGCAATAAAGAGTTTTCTATATAAACACTAGTGTAGCAACATTACAGCATTAATATTTTTTCTCTTTGTTGACAAAATTAGCTCAATCTTGCTTTTGTAACCCAGATTTACATGTAGCACATCATGCTTTCCAAAAGCTCTTTTCTTTATATCTTGTTTCCCCAAACACTCTTCCAAATTACAACTGGTTTGTGTCACTGGTGGCTTCTGAGCTGGGGGAATTAAGGGAAGGTTTGGGTGTGCTTGTTACATTACCTTCTGTGGAATGGATGGGGATATACCATATGTGCGTCTGCAATTAGACATTTTGATTTCCAAAGTATTTAGTTACCATTTGCTGAACCATTGAGTAATTACCACAGCAAAATTGCACAATCTGTCAGTACGTCAGCTAAGTGTGCTTCTGGACAGCTTTATATGCACCTTCACCAGCGTGAAGCTTTTTCTGTGCTTCATTTGGTTAAACCTCAGTCCTTTTGGAGGAGAAATTTCTCTGGGCAGAGGAAATTTCAAGATTGGAAATACCTACTACTCTCCACCTGCCCTGTGAAGGATAACTCACCTCAGAGGGAAAGTGCCGATAGAGGTAATATATTCCATTGAACATGGTGGCTTTTTAAGGCTGCAATGTGCTATTTTAGGAAACAGGTCTGGAGCTGGCCACTCAGCAATTCTTGATTCCATAATTCCCTGAATTTAGCAATGGCACTTCTGCCACTGGCAGGGGGAAATCTTAAAAGGGTTACCACTTACTACATTCAGTGGAAGAAGAAGGATTTCCAAGCTGAGAATGTGTTTAGGGTTGTAAGATGTAATTGTTTCGACTCTTTTTTTTAGTCTCTAAGGGAAAGGTTTCTATTCAGGAATGGAA
>NC_137743.1:2072500-2075000 GCF_963264785.1 Psittacula echo
AGTCACAGCACACGTAGTTTATCTGAGAGCACTTGTGCCAGAGCCTTCACCCATCCTATGGACAACCACTGCCCATGGATGGGAATTCAGCGAGCCTTGGCAGACCTATGGCAAAGGCTTTTGGCTGTACTGATAGTAACAATGAGTCTAAACACCAATTTGACCCACCAAAATTTTGGCTGCATCTAGATTTTGTGGGCTTTATGGGATCTGTTTCTTTTCTTTGGTTAAGGCTCCAAACACCAATGTAAATTCTGAAGAAAATAAAAGGACAGCAACCAGGACATTCCGCTTCTCAACTTTCAGCAGGCTGATTGGAGACCACCTTCCAGGTACCTCCATGATTTTGCTACATCTGGGAAATAGGTACAGTGTTTGATGTGGGAGAGCCCCCCAAAACTGCTCCCCATGCCTCTGGGGAGGGTTACTGGCTGAGTGGTCCATGACCAACTCTTTGCCTGCTGCACACCACAGTGGTGATGCCACTATGGCATTGCTCTGGGGCATCACCAGGACTTTAAATGCTATGGCAGTGCAAATATACAGAAAATAACTTGATGCCCCAGCCACCAAGTGAGCAACCAACCAAATCCAGTGCCCAGGCTCTGCAAAGTGAAAGATGAGACAAAACAAAATAAAATAGGAAAGTGTGTAGGGACAGGCCAAGGGGAATGGCTTTAACCTGCCCAAGGGGAGACTGAGACGAGCTCTTAGGCAGAAGCTCTTCCCTGTGAGGGTGCTGAGGCGCTGGCCCAGGGTGCCCAGAGAAGCTGTGGCTGCCCCATCCCTGGCAGTGTTCAAGGCCAGGTTGGACACAGGGGCTTGGAGCAAGCTGCTCCAGTGGAAGGGGTCCCTGCCCGTGGCAGGGGTTGGAGCTGGAAGAGCTTTAAGGTCTTTTCCAACCCAGACCATGCTCTGATTCTATGCATTTAGGGAAAGCTGGTGTGCGTAGGAAGCTTTGTCCACAGTGGAAATCCCAGTGGTCCCCAGTGTGTTGTCTCATAACAGTGGCTGGGAATTGTTATCAGGCCACTAGGAAAGAGAAAAAAAAAAAAAGAAAGGAAAAAAAAAGAATCTTTAAAACCATGCTCAACATGTACAGCTGCTGGAACATCTGTGCCGAACATGATGACACAAGCTGTAATCGTGGCAGTTGGGGAGGGGGAGGCAATAAGGAGAGGTGAGGGAAGAGGGTAAATGCAGTCCCTGAGTGGAGGGTCCCGCGTGGGCTCTGCCTCAAGAGCCCCATGCTGCAGCCTTGAGGTGCTCCTACCTTTGGGTGCCTCAGCATCTCTGCTTGCAGTGGGGCAAAGCTCCTTAAATCCCACCGCATTTCATCTCTGTGCCACCTCCCCTTGCCTTTGCATGGCCAAAGCTGCCCTGGGGTGACAGAAGCAGATCCTTCACCTCCCAGTGCGGGCTCTACCGTTGGTTATTTAACTCAGGGTGATTAAGGGAATTGAGAGTTTGGTGAGACATTATCCAGGAAATCCATTAGATTTTTAAATTCTTTCCCCCAAAATACAAAATAAATAGAAAAACGTAAAAAAATGCATAAAAATATTAAAAAGTGCGTAGATGAAAACAAGACCATGAAGACCCTAAAACCCCCATAAAGTGCAGTTCGACAGGTGGGGTTTGCAAAGCCCTTGCTGCACAGGTAAGGATTTCTGGAGCTGTTGATATGGGCAAAAAAATGTTATTCTGTCCTGGAGTGAGCTGAGGGAAGAGGAGAAATAAAGGGAAAAGCTCCAAAAAATAAAACTCCAACCTCCAAAATCCCTCGGTCCAGCCTCTCCCCCTGCATTGTGTTGAAAAACATACGAGCCTAAATAGAATAGAACAGAAATCTCCCTTAATCAAAACAACATTATGCCAAAACCCCTTTCGAGGGAAGTGAAACGTACACAGCAGCACAGCCCTGTTTAAAAATAGAACAGCCTTTGCCTTGCAAGTAACAAAAATACATAACAACATACTTCTGCCATCTGAGCTTTGAAGGATGTCTGTCATACGCCTCGGCTTATTTTACGCCCCTTCCCTTTTTTAAAAGAGGAACAATGCCATCTTCCCGAAAGGAAATAGGCAATAAAAACTCCAGCAGGATTTCCTATTCATAATTTTTCCCATTCATATCCTAATGGGTGAAGGCAAAAAAAAAAGCAACCCCACCACCAGCTTTAACAACTTAAACGGCACTTATTAAATAGACATTTTTACATGCCTGGTTTTTCCTAAACGTGGGATATAGTTTTACAGTTCAATTAAGTCTTTTTTATTTTACCTTTCCAGATATCCTTCTCGGAGCTGGCTGAATGCTGTGTGAGATGATGTAAAGCATCTGATGACAAAATATCAAATATATTTATAAAACACCCCGTTGAGTTTTTATCTGTGCCATTACCTTTTTAATTAATAGGAATTTTTTTGTTGTTGTTGTTTTACAAATGTTGTGTTTTACTGCCGGTATGATCTCACTGCTTTACAGTATCGATAAATG
>NC_137743.1:2080000-2125000 GCF_963264785.1 Psittacula echo
CCAATTGAATTTTCAATAGCAAACTTACCAAGCCCTAACTTTGACAAATTTTATTTCACATTTGTCAAAGGAAATAAAGCTGACAGCATTACAGGGGCTGTGTACTAAAAGTAGTATCTCAATTCCAACAGTCTGTCCAACCTTTTCATCCCGAGGGATACATTAAATCGGGGGCCCAATTCGCAGCTTTGTTTGAACACTATATTTTTGCCTCTTTTTTTCCTTTTTTTTTTCTTTTCTCCTTTTTTCCTTTGCACCTTTGATATTTATTTCGGTGTTAAATCTATTCTCCCCCTTCATCCATTACCCTGTTTTATTTCTGTTTTTGAGAACCTATATTTTTGCTAATAAATATTCACTGCGCCAGTTCAGCCTGTGTTTAATATGCCCGGTGCATGTTTGCTGTGCTAACTTCTCAACAGATTGAGTGGACATTCCGCTGGTGCAGCGCAGCCATAAAATTCAGGAACTTGTAAAGCTCCCCCCTCCCTCCTCTCCCTCTTTTCCCTCCTCCTCTCCATCCTCTCTCCATCCTCTCCATCCTCTCCCTCCTCCTCTCCCTCGCCACCCCCCCACCACCGGCCGCGGGCGAGCGCGCAGGCGGCGCGGTGCCACAGCGCCCCCCCGTGGCCACAGCTTGGATCCGCCGCCTGGCTCCAACTCCAACCCCTGGGATTGAGTAGGGGGCAGCGGGACATCACCCTTTTCTCCTCCTCTGCCCTCTTATTTTAAAGCCGATGGCCGCAGCAGGGAGACTTCCAACATACTTTTAAATATTTTTCGGCTTTTTTGCTTTTTATTCTTATTTTTTATTATTCTTTTGCAGGTATTTTTTGTGGTTTTCAGGTTTGTTTTTTTTTTCAGTTTGGGGAAAGCAAATAAAATATATACAATAAAAAGCCAACCGTGTGACAGGGACTGCAGCAACACCCTGGCACATCCTGCTTGCATCTTGGTTCTCCTGCGTAGCACCAAGTAACAAAGAGCTCAGGACCCCGTATGGGTGCTGGTCAGGGCACAGTGCGCTGTCCCATGCCGGACCCCAGCTCTCACCATCAATTGTCATATTCCCATTGTTTTTAAGAGGGATGCTTTTCCTGATTTCTTTAACCAGACCGTTGCAGCCGCTGTAATGTTTGCTCCTGTACGATCTCCTGGAATAACACGGGACTTTTTTCCACGTTAACGCTGCATCGCTGTGATTTATAACAAATCACTGAAAGAGTTAAATTTGCAGGATGCCGTTTGCAATTTCTCCCCCTTCCAATGATCCCACCACGTATCTTACAAAGGGTTATTGCTGTTTATTTGATTAAGGCAAGGTGGGAAAAGGACTAAGGCACCAAGTGGGAGGCTGGGGGTGCCCGCACTGGGTTCTGTGCATGAGCTCTCATGCAGCTTCTGCGCTCCTACAAAGCATTTCACCCCTAAAACCACGCACAAAGTTTTTTTCTCTTGTGAACATTTGGCTCCTCATCTACAACAAAACATTTACTTGCTCGTTCTGCAGGATGCAATTTAAAAAGAATAAAAAATCACCTTGAAGGAGATCCTAGAAAGCTGTGGATTCCCACTTTTTCTGCTCCTCTGTTCTGAGTCTTTTCCCTTCCGATATATATTCCATTATGTGTCTCTAACGCAGGGCTGATGAATCAGCTCACCTTCCTCCTGCACGTCCCTGCAGCCAAAATCTGCAGCAGGAAAAGGTTTCATGAAGGATTTCCAAAGCAGGGAGAAAAAAAATACAGTGTAAGAAATTGCTGCAAAAGCCTCTGTGCCTGCTCAAGAAATAAAGGGAAATGCATTTTGAGATAATAATAGGAAAAAAAAAAAGAACATTTTTTTTAAGGAAAAGAATGTTGAACACATTCATTTAATACCCAGAGCTGGAGACATGACAATTAGTACATCTGACGTTTACAATGCAGATGTTTACGATGTGAATAGTGGATGGAAAGAGAGCGAAAACGCCGTGGTTTGGGTGAAATATAGCACAGTTTTCCCCAGAAAACACATGAACTTTGCTCGAGCCACTCCACGAGTATGAAAGGGACTGATCTGAGGGTGAAGAATTGAAGTCCTGCAGCACTGCTCTGAAAGCAGGATGCACAATAATAAATTGCAGATAAAAAATACATTTCATCTAATGAAGGGGTGTTGCAAGAATTGTTGTGAAAGAAAGCTGATGGGGGGGGAAGGCAGCTTTAGGGGAAAACATGAATTTCCCGCAGCAGCGTTGTGTAATGATACTCTATTTTTTAAAATGTGCCTGAACTCCATTCATAGAATTTAAGTGCTTAAATAAGCACAATAAATGTAAATAATTTACTGCTTTGCAAACAGAAAATTGGGCAGAAAAGTGATTTTGCATAGCGGCTTGGCTTACTATACCCGGTGATTTGGTGCCCTGCAAAATGCATTTGACACTGCTGTTCATTAAGCCAGTGCTATTGAGCCTTCTTCACGTTCATTAGTGATTAATTCAGACAGATATTTAACTTAATAAGGTAAGCAAATAAACAAAAAATCACTTTCTGTGCCTTAAGGTTTTTTTTGGTTGGACCTCTAATTGGTTTTGTGCACTAATTATCAAGATTAACACCTTACACTTTTCCCAGTCCTTACACTTAGAAATTCCCTGTGGGAAAAAAAAAAGCAGAGAACCTTGGGGGAATCCCTTAAGTGCAAGGGGTTAAGAGTTTGGCTTTTAAAAGCAAGATAAGCAGCAAAATAAAGGAGGAAAGAGCAATTCCAGGTAACTTTAGATAATACCAGGAAGAGGAGGCAGGCGCTCGCACACACAGCAGTGACTACTTCTCATGGATACATGAAGGGAAGGTTTTCAAGGGAGGTGATTTGGGTTTGTGGACAAATAACTGGGAGCTCTCTGCTTTCTCACAGGGGTTATAACAGTCTGTGTTGAGGCTAGGTTAAAGAGGTAACCACGCAGCCTCCCGCAGCGCATCCCTTGCTCCACACCAAGAGTTAACCACCGGCCTGGCAAAGTTTCTTTGAACTCTGCTTGCTTCCCGCAGAACCAGGAGACTTGATGTCAGTGCCCTGCATTGTGACTTCCTTCGGTGTTTGTGGCAGGGACATTGTCCCAGGCATTGCCTGAAATCCCCCTGCAGCCCAGCCTGGCCGTGTCCTCCTCTTACCTGAGGCTCAGCTCAAGGAAACCCTTCCCGCTCGAAGCAGCGCCAGCGCTTTGGGAGAAGGGAACAGCACCCACCACCCAGCCCATATTCCCAGGAGCCAGAGCATCATCCCAATGTGCGCAGCTCTCCTGTCACACGCAAACGTCAAAGTTTGTCTCTATTTTATCTTGTTATCCCCTCAGAAAACATCATGTAAAGTGCTGATTCAGTGTCTGTCTTGGAAAATGTCTCCTCGCCCGTTCTTACTTGCTGAACAAAACACACGCCTCAGTTTGCTCCTTATAGACACCAACACCACCACCAGCATTGGGAAAAGCTTTAGGAAGGGCCAAAATTAAAGTTCACCTCAATCCCAGGCACGAGATTCATTAAACCTCATTTAAGCCAAGCCATCCTTACAAGTTGCTGCTGCTGACAGTTTGTCACGACCGAGTGCAATATTTGCTGTGCATTATCCCGAAATACTCGGCAGCCTTGAGAGAGCTAATTGCTCCTTTTCCTGCCATGGGAAGTCTCGCACATCTACCTTGCTTCCGACTTGAACCCGGTGTCACTTTCCAGCAGCTTTTGTAGCATTTGGGGATTTTAAAAGTCCTTTTCCTTTAATTCTTTTCTTTCTTTAATGGGTGACTGGATAAATTCAGTGGTGGATTTTTGTGACACTAAAGCAGCAGATAAGTCTATGATGCACTCTAGCTATGTGGTTTAAAAATCCCTTACCATATGTTTTCTCACTGGAATGCCTCATCTTGCAAAATTACAGGAACCGAAGCTTAAAAACACAATTAGGTAGTTTAAAATGAAATATTAAAGAAATACCACATATTTTCTGATATGCTTGCGATGTTTTTCCTTGATTTCTTTTCTCTTTTTTTTTTCCACCCTCTGTCTTTCTGGCTTTCTTTTGTATTGTTCTTTGAGTTGTTCAAGGAGCCCAACTCCATTCGATTGTTGTACTAATCATGCTCCACATTTTTCTGATTAGGTTATATAGGCTGTGGTTAAATTATAAATGAAAGAATGAACTACCAGAGTACTTGTCATAACAGTATCTTTTATGTTGTTACAGAAGATGGGGGGGGAAGGAATCAAAAAAAGGCTTTATGTGATGAAGACTCTCCTTGCCTATTTTGTGCTCCTTATAGTATCTGTATAGACAAGTAATGCAATTTGTTGCAATGTTTTTCTCAGGTATTCTGAGAACTACAGCACAATATCTGTCCACTGAGAAAAATGTGAGAAAACTGAATACATAACACATAAAGATGCATATTGTAGTATAAACTCTGTTGTGCACACAAACACACCCTCTCTGACTCCAGTTTATTCCATTACTTTGCTATAAAGCCCCTTGAACTGCTTTTTCCTTCTACCATACATGAAAATAATATTTCAAAACTCAAAATGATGCCTGACATGGTTATCTTCTGCACTGCTATGCTCACAGCATAAACACAGCTGAATGTGTGTCTGATGATAGTATATATTTTTGCTTCCATGATGTTATTTTAGGCTATTGACTGTAAAAACGATTTTAGGGAGGGCTGGAATTGTAATGATTAAGCTACTTGACTGAAGGCTCACCTTCTGTCTGTGCTGAAGACACTGCTTGCTCAAGAATATAGTTGATATTCCTGACATTAAATGTATAGTTCAAGTGTTACAGCATTTTAAGCTTGTTAGTACAATATTTATAATAATAGATACTAGGAGAATGGGGTTTTGGTCTTAAATATTATCCTCTTCTTAAATACATTATTATTTTTTCCTAAAGTTGAAGCAGGGAGGTGGACAGGGAGGCAAAGAGGAAAGCCTGCAGTCATGCAGTAAATTAACACCTTGCATTAAGTCCTGCATTTAGTTATTTTCCAACGATTTTAAATCAGAGCTCCTCCTCACCTCTTCACCAGCTTTAAATACAAAGCAAATGCTGTGGCCTGTGCATGGATTGCTTTATGTGCTTTATTGCAGCGGATAAATGGATCCTTAGACATATGAAGAGATTAGTGATGAAAAATCTGATGGAAGGAAATTGCTTTAATTGGTGGGTACTGGGTGTGGGCCAGGTGAGGGGCTCTGCACCATGGCCCCAGCACGTGTTTTCTCTGTCAGACATGCCCGTGAGCGGTGCTTTTTGCACCCCTGCAACCAGCCTTAAGGGTTCTGTTTTTGGGGGGCTTTATTGGACGAACTGTCAATGCTTTCCAGGATAACAAATCTTGTTTTATAGCACTTGGTGGAGTTTGGTTAGGGGCTACCTCTGAGCAACATGAACTTGGCCTTGCTGTGTGTCTTACACTAATACCTTCACTCCTGTAAAGAATCAGGGTACTTGAGAAACAGCCTGCAGCCATACAGCTGATTATTTCACCAAATTTGCATCTTTTCAACAGTAATGGGGATGGCTTTCACAAATGCTCCCAGGCTCTAAATAGATGTTAAGGGGCTGTTTCTAGTTGCTTCCCTTCCTCTTCTCCTTGGGCACTCACCATGCACCCAGCCCCTAGGGCTATGGGATACCCTCCCAGTGGCATCCGGGCCCCTCCTGTCTGCAGGAGAGATCACAGTATTGTAGGATCAGTCATAGAATCCCAGACTGGTTTGGGTTGGAAGGGACTTTAAAGCTCATCCAGCTCCAACCCCTGCCACGGGCAGGGACCCCTTCCACTGGAGCAGCTTGCTCCAAGCCCCTGTGTCCAACCTGGCCTTGAGCACTGCCAGGGATGGGGCAGCCACAGCTTCTCTGGGCACCCTGGGCCAGCGCCTCAGCACCCTCACAATGCAGTGATGCAGTGGTCAAACCACCTAGGGAACTCAGCTTCTAAAATGTTATACCCCAATATCAGAGTACAGGACCATGGGATCTGTGCATGGAAGCGTTTGCAAGGGCAGGAGCCAAGAGGAAACACCAGCCGGGGAAGGCAGCAAAGCATTTGTCACAGGAGCAGCGGGGATGTTGGAAGCTGGCAGAGATGAGGGCTTCTTTTCACCCACACATCGTGTTCACATTTCTCCCTGAATAAATAAACCCAATATTGCTTAAGAAAGATGATTCCATTGAAGATTCCTGCTATTTATTTCTGATTGTGCCATTTCACTGGAAATTCGAACCTTATTTTGCCTTTCTTTAAAATGGTGCCTACACCTGACTTCCTATGGATCATTTCCTTCTACAAGGAGGAGCAGCTTGTTCAACTGATGCTTGCAAAGAGTTTTGAGTTTCAATGGCTCATGTGAGGAGACTGCTGCAAATAGGATGCTACTGCTCCTGCTACGTGTTGGCCACAGCTGCCCTGTTCTTTGCTGGCAACCCTATTATTTTGCATGGATAAAGAGTGTAGGATCGGGGTGAAATCATGGTAAGAAAACTCCTATTCTGCTCTTTTTCCAGCTATGAATACTGCCTGTGTCTATCACGGGCTTGCAACACCTCTTCCCCTTCCCCCTCATTTTGTCCAAAGCAATGCCAGCCTCATAAAATTTAAAACCTTCCCCACAAACGTCAGTAAAATATCAATACTGGTCTCTCTTAAAATCCACAGAAGGAAACTTAGGGATTAGAGTAAAGCCTTATCCTTAATTTATCTGTCGTGCATAAGTATTTCGGCACATAATGTTTCTATGGAAGGATCACCCATGATCTGGAGTTTTTTCCTTCATCTAGGCACCTTGGGGTGAGTTAAAAGGCAGCAGAAACTCACAGAACCGTTGTATCTAGTTGAGCACTCATTATAAAATGGATTATGGGTACAGTAAACCATAAAGACTGTTTTAGAGCCATTAAGGTTCAGCTTGTCACTGCTGACATGGACGTACTCTTACACCATATATTCCTGACATGTCAGGAGGTGCTTAGGGATGCTTTCATACATGTTTTATTGAAATGACAGGCTATAGCTTCTTTCCTTCTGTATATGTGCATGGCTATATGCTGGAAATCCAAATGAAACTCCTCTTGAAAAAAAGAACCCCCTTACACACAGGTAATGAATGCCATCTTAAGTGATAAAGTTGTCATCTACGTTTTAGTTTTAATGTCCTTTGTAATAGAATAATGAAATCAGATTTTACTCCTGGAATAAAATGTGGCTGAAATCAATGAGATTTACACTGCAGTGAATCCTGCAGTTGATAAAATGTGAGTTCAGAACCAAAACAATTTCAGATAAGAATGGAAAAAAGTATCAAACCCTCAGATTTCCCTTCTGAAAATGTCTTTCCTTCTGTATGCAGATCAATTGTTTCTCCCAGGCTGAGCCTTTGACTTGTTAGGGCTTTTTGTCTTTCAGATCCAAGAAAAACTTTACATACAATTATGGTGCCTTGAAAATAAAGTTTTTAAGTGGAAATACGTAGAGAATCATAGCTAAAGAGAGTCACATCTCACAAACCTTGCAGGTCTAAAATCCATATTCATTAAATGTTTGGAAAGCAGAAGGAATGTAGGATTTAGCCTTTTTCTAAGCAGTTGCTCCACAAAAAATGAATTTGCACTTTCAGGTTGTGTGAAACTGGTCAGTTCCATCATTTGGTCACTGATCTGAGATAAATATGGGATGTATCTCTCTGGCAGGTGATGCATGGGCAGAAGGAAGCTCTAAAAGCTGTAATTCACCTTTGGGTAGTTGCTCTGTCTTTGAGTGCTGGGTACCAGCCTCCTTGCAGAGCTCCAGGAGCAATGATGGCTGTGGTGAGGAGCTCATAGAATCATAGAATAGTTAGGGTTGGAAAGGACCTTAAGATCATCCAGTTCCAACCCCCTGCCATGGGCAGGGACACCTCACACTAAACCATGGCACCCAAGGCTCTGTCCAACCTGGCCTTGAACACCGCCAGGGATGGAGCATTCACAACCTCCCTGGGCAACCCATTCCAGTGCCTCACCACCCTCTCAGTAAAGAATTTCTTCCTTAGATCCAATCTAAACTTCCCCTGTTTCAGTTTGAACCCGTTACCCCTTGTCCTGTCACTACAGTCCCTAATGAAGAGTCCATCCCCAGCATCCTTGTAGGCCCCCTTCAGATACTGGAAGGCTGCTCTGAGGTCTCCACGCAGCCTTCTCTTCTCATGTTTGATGCTGTAGAGGTTGGCTGGAATGAGTTATTCTTTGGTGGTGCTAAAACATGGATTTGTTTTAATTTACACAAGCTGCAGCTTTGGAGACTGCAGTAAGAGAGTGGCAGTTAGGAACTGGGGACACCATGGGGCCTTCCAGTGTCTGCAACAGGCAAGAAAAATGCAGCAAATAGCCTTCCAGTATCTGAAGGGGGCCTACAGGGATGCTGGGGAGGGACTCTGCATCAGAGACTGTAGTGACAGGACAAGGGGTAACGGGTTCAAACTGAAACAGGGGAAGTTTAGATTGGATCTAAGGAAGAAATTCTTTACTGAGAGGGTGGTGAGGCACTGGAATGGGTTGCCCAGGGAGGTTGTGAATGCTCCATCCCTGGCGGTGTTCAAGGCCAGGTTGGACAGAGCCTTGGGTGCCATGGTTTAGTGTGAGGTGTCCGTGCCCATGGCAGGGGGGTTGGAACTGGATGATCTTAAGGTCCCTCCCGACCCTAACTATTCTATGGTTCTATGATTCTAATAATTTATATGTAAACCAAATGATAAATTTCCAATGTACTTGCAAAGTGCCCTTCAGTGCACTGGAGCTTCCCAAAGTTTACTCATTTTTAAAACACCTCATTATGAGACATCGCTTCTCAGTGCTCACAGGTTCATGGACTTGGCCAACGTGCAGGATGGACGGGCACAGCTTCTCAGGGTGTTCTTGGCTCCGGCAGGGCAAACCATAGCCTCTGCATGAAACCACGATTATCACTAATAGCAAGAACATGCAGTTTGGGTCAGAAACCCATTGCAGGCTGACAAGTAAGCTGGCATGACAACATGCATACCAGCCAAGTGTATTTAGGCTCAGAACAAGGTGAGTTTGGTGGAGCCTAATTCACAAATAGCTCCTGAAATTAAAAATTACATTTCAGGAAAATGCACAGGCCTCTGAATGGGGGGATTTTCAGTGTAAAACTTAAAATCACGTCTTTTTTCATATTAGAAAGGTGCAAGACTCACTGTTGACCTCACAGAAATCCCCCAAAGCATGTGGATACACAGGCATGCACAGCAGGAGCAGAGGCTGAGGCACATGGTGTTGAAAGCGTCTTCCCAGTGGCATCATGCCTGTATCCTCTGTATAAATAAATCTTATTGCTCTTCCAATGTTACCCTAAAATTGGCCTCAAGCAGCAAAGAAAATGCCAAAAACAGTAATGGAAGGAGGAGAGGCTGGTAAACGCCAGCAGAACGTACCTGTGCTGGAGGAAACGGGGGTTGGCTTCTGCAAGCAGAAAGGTAAGACAGAAATGCCTGCAGCGCTGGTGTGATCCCCCATGTAAATCCCCCACCAGGCTTAAAAATTATGGGCAAATGCTGGGGAGTTCTGGAAAAGGTTCAAACAGCAGTTTGAACTGTGCTGGAAAGCCAGAGGGGCTGGTAAAGGAGAAGATCAGCAGGGCAATGGCATGCTCTGAGAGGGAGGGCTGGTACAGGCAGTGCTGCCAGGCTGTGCCACGGGGAGGATGGAGAGGGACACAGGGCACAGAGGCAGTGCCTTGGACCAACATGAACCCCATGGGCTGGTAAGGAAGGAGGAAGAGAGGCAAGGCCATGGGGTGCTGGTCTCTCTGCAAGGTATGAGCCAGGAGGTGGCATAGCTATTTCTGGACTGGCTTAGGGCTGATGACATAGCCATGGTACCTCTGAGTAAAGAGCTTCTCAGGAATTCAGGTAACTTCTCCATTCCTTGATTGAAGTGAGCATTTTGTGGGTGGAGCAATGGGAGCACAGGTTGGAGGCAGATTGGGGGCACCTGCACGAGGAGAGCCCACCCCAAGCTAGAACAGATGAATACTCCTCCTCCTCTCTGTAGTTAAATTCCCTGCCAAGAGGCTTCATTGTCCTTAGGAACATTGGAAGCAGACCATGCATCTCTTTGGAGCAGGACTTGCTGCCTGTGTTTCCTGCAACAGGCCACTAGCTGTAGGGAGGAGGAAAAGTTTGTTGTTGAAGTCTGTATACCAGAGGTAATGCCCTGCTATCATTATGGATAGAAGGTGGAGGGTACAGACTGACCATTAACCAGCTGGAATTATTGTGACTAGCAGATTGTAATTGTTGGTAAGGGTTTCACAGATTTTCTTGCATGGGGGAATATTAATCTGTGTTTGTACTTTGAATAGTACAATCACTGCTTTTGTGTGTGCTTGTGATGCTGCCCATCAGCTCTGTATTTCTTTGCGTAACATCACAGCTACAAGACATTGCAAGCATGTAAGTTTAACATAACTCACCCAAAATACAGAAACTTCTAACTAAGAAAATGCAGAATACTGCAGTCCCGTGTGTCTAGGGGTCTATCATGACACCAAGGAACTTTCTCACTGTTGGATGTTTTATCTCACTGTTAAAAAGTCACTCACTCATTCTCTCAGGTTCATCTCTGATATCTGTATTTATGTGATGCTGATTTTTCCGAACTGCAGTGGTACACAGCACATCACAATGCCAGCTCTGGGAATTCCTGGCTATTGATACCATGAATTGATTTCAGCACAGAACACTGAGTTTTAGAGGCCCTCACACATGTATGCATCGAAAGATTTTTGACCCTTTGTTTTTAAACGCAGCTGACATTAGGCTTGGGTTGTATCAGCTCCAGTTAGTGACGGAGAAATGCTGATGCTTTGTGTGAGTGTGAAGCTTGTGAGCAGCCACATCCAGCCCAGCAGACAGCAGACAGGTTGGGGCATACACAGAAATTACAGGAAACATGAGATCTTTCAAACATACTTCAGGAAAATAATAAGGAGTTTTAATTTTTGGCATGGTGGCAGTTGATGGGAGGCATCACCTCATTTATACATGGGCAGCAGAGAGGAAAATCTGCAAAGGGCACCCGAGGATGTGTGTGAGAAAGGGGCTGCTCTTACTTTGCCCTCTTTTAAAACATGGAAATGCTGAAGGAGATTTTTTTCCTTCATGATGAAAGAAGGAAATGGAGGAAATGTTTTGATATGAAAAGAAATTTTCTAGCTCCCTGTGCGGGTCCAGTGCTTTTATTAAGTGAAGCAGGAGCATTTCTTGGGAAGGTGGTGGGTTGAGGAGAAGAAGAAGGGGTGAAGACACCCTGCAGCTTCCCTTGCCCACCCCAGCCTGGGCAGGAGCCAGCAGGCAAAACTCATCAGTGCCTAATTATGGTCTATGAATCTTGTATTTACTTTAGAAATTGCTTCATGTTAATTAAAGATGTTACCTTATAAAAAGTCTGCCTCTGCCACATTGAAATGCTTTGCTGTTTGTGATGGGCTCTAAATGAACAGGGAAGGACTGTTTGTGTTAGACACTTGTATTTGTGTTTTGGCAAAATTCCTTGAATAAATTAATAGATTGTATCATTAGGCGCAAATAGTTATGTATTAGGATACCCAACAGATAATTTAAGTAAATAGCGAATAAGATAAGTGTACACTGCTCTGTATCTGCACACATGCAGATATTCTATTTGAACTTAAAACACAATTACTTATCAAATGTCTCCATCGGGGCTTCACTCTGTAAAAGAGCCCGTTGGTAACATGGAGAGAAATTACTGCAGTCGCATGAGGCGACTCCAAACTGCTCTCTATATTTTGACTTGTACTTTTGACTTTTTCTTTCTCTGGTAACCCCATTATTTTTGTCCCTACTCAGAGCTCTGACCTGTGCTACATGGAAAGTTTAGAGATGAAGTCATTTCTGGTTTGAGTTACTGGAGAGACTTTAATTCATCCAGCTGTGCCTGCTCAACAACAATTCCAGCATTCAGCATTGACAACACACCATCAGCGAGAGAAATCAAACAGAAAAGGCAGTCAGTGCTGAAAGGAACACTTAAAAACTGCTCTCATTTGTAGAATTTAACATCATCAAAACACTACACGTAAATATGAGCAGAAGGAAAATGCAAAACTCATCAGTCAAGGTATTTCACACAAAAAAAATGGTTGAGTTTTTTTGACAGAAAGTTAATGAAAATCCCAAAGGACGTACCATCGAACGTAAAGGTGTATCTTCAAGAAAACATGCTGGCTACTTTGCTCAAAAGGACCTTGCATTTTAAAATGCATGACATGTTTCCCTTGTTGAATATGTGTTTAAACTCATGTTTTACTAGTAAGAGCGGGGGAAAAAAATCCTGTACTTCCGAGGAAGCCAGGAACGCTGCTTGGGAAGGAACTGCTACGCCTCAGTCATAATGCACTCTGAAATCAAACAGAAAGTGTGTCAGGATTTCTGAGAGCAGTTATTCCCTTCAAAATGGTCCTTTGAACTAGGGTGTAATTAATAAATGTTCTGTTACATGTTATTGAATGCCCATTCCAAGCAAAATGAGGGAGTAAAAGATCTTTTGAGCAAAACAGACACAAAATATAGATCTGCCATCTGGTATTCAAGGGTGTAAAAATAATTTCTCCTGGAAGCTTTTTTTTTTCCCTTTTCAATCAATAAGATCTAAGAGAGAGAGACTGAACTTTCTGTGCTGTTTCCTCATTGCCTTAGATTATGCTGCTACTGTCTTTTGGCAGAGGTGATGGTAGTGATGTTGATCCAGAGTGACCATTCCCAGGAGGCAAGGGAGATGCTCCTGTGTGGTGGGAGGAAGCACCATGCACCATGGGACCATGTTGTTGGAGAAAGAACAGCTGGAAGCGGGGATAAAAACCCCTTCATCTTGCAGTAATTCCAAATATCAGTGCTATAGCCATAGCAGTTCCCATTGGCACATCGTTTTCAGGACAGGGATGCCCTCTAATGTGTTGAAAAGACATCTGCTTTTAAATGGCTCTCTCTTCACTTTAGGTTTGGCATAAATAAGTTTCATTTGTTTTAACTGCCTTTTAAGTACAGAAAGAAAATTCTAGTAGTCGGACAGGCAAGAAAAATAGCGATTGAGCATGCAAATCACTTCTTCTCCCTTTAAACAATACATACTCTGCTGCCTGCATTTCCCCAAAGATACCACTGCAGCTACACATGGTTGAAGTCTGTTTTACCCTTATATAAGGCAATGTGACAAATGATTTAGGGGGAAGTAATCTCTAATCAGCATAACTTCATACCACACAGCACAGAATTATTGTCAATTTAATTCTGTCTCCTCGACACAAAAACTCTGAAGTGTTTCTTCCAGTTGAAGTTTTGTAGCTGAATAATAAATAAAAGAGGGTGCAGTACAAGTACTGCATAATGTAATTGTACCCTCTTTGTTCTTGTCAATCAGCTTTAACACAAGTTAAGTCGTCGTGGATATCATCGTGATCATATTCATGGTAGATGGCTCAGAGTTTTGGTCGTCTTCTGCAACAAAGTTCCTTTAATAAAGAAGCGTGTGGTGAAGGTTTCAGGTGCTTTATAAAACTTTGACTTCCCTCCTACTACAAGGCAAGAAAGCACAATAATGCATGCATGAATTGCCAATAAATCAAAGGCCTGCTTTTTTTTTAATTCCTATTTTGACATGTACATACATAGCATTTTTAAGAGATAGCTCCAAGGTAGCTTTTCAGTCCTTGATCAGATCATGAATTTAATTAATTCAGTGTAGATATGTCATAGATTTAAACCCTTTAGAATTACATTTTTAATACAGATCTAACATTTAATGTCCTTTTTCATTTTTTTCTTGAGAAGTAAAAAAAATCCTTTAATACTCTGGCAGCAATTTTTTTTCCCTCTTATTATGAAACTGTGGCCCCTTCCTAATTATGTGGCTGCAAATTATTTACTGTAGTTTTAAATTAAGGAAGGAGACAAGTAATCCAGTGTAAAAAACACTGTTCCAACTTCAAGAAGAAATGAGTGTATATGTTTAATTTCTCTTTAGGCATACAGCTGTACAGTCACTGTATAATGGAAGGTTTGAGACAAAATGGTCCCCCACCACCTTACCTCCGTGTAATGCAATTTAGCTTCATTAAATTACTGGAGGGCCAGTTACTTAAGCAGAATATTGATTTTCAGTCTGGGCCATGTTTAACATAATTCTGCGTAGGCAACAGCTAATTCTGCATTTGAATCTCACACCCTAATGGAATTACACGATGCGGCTGACCATGGGCAAGGCAGGGCTGGGGGCCGCTGCTCCCCCTTGCCCGCCCGCTGCCTTTAACCCCTTCTTCCTCCGAGCTGGCTCCGTGCACTTCAAACAGCTCTACCGACAAATTTGTTGTTTCTTTCACAGAGCTGCTGTCTTTCATCTGGGGATGTGTAGCCCCGAGCTAGGTTTTGGTACTGTAAAGTATCTGTGGGGCTATTATATTTGTCCTCAGCAACCTATATCTCAGACTATATAGCCACAAAGCTGAACAGAGACAATGCAGAGCAGGGGATTTCCTCCTGTTCCTCACCCCAAATACCATTTTCTAAACTTGGCAATCAAAGGATGGATTTCAGTTTGATTAAAACCTAGTAAAATGAACCAACTCTTCGGCAGGAAAGTGTGTTCTTTTCATTGCTGGCATGAAAGCTAGTCATTATTTTTATTTATTATTCTGTTTAATGATGAGATACAGTTTACAAGCCATTGAATAATAATATTTTAAAATGGTTCCCTGTGAGTTATTGTTTGCCGGTGTCTTAGAATTTAAATAGTATGTGGGAAGAAATAGTGGTTATCACCCACATTAATGGTCGGCATTGTGGAGGGGTCCTGATACTGCCATGGTAGGCTTGAGATTTTGAGTAACAGGGTGTAAGATGGGCTGTTGCAGACCTAGACTTCAAAAATCACTTGCTGACTGGAATCCCTTAAATAGAATCAAAATAACAAAATACTGAAACTACCAGGTAGGGCTTTAGTTGATGAAGGTTTTCATTTTTTAAGTTTAGCAGCTAAACTGTCCTCTCAGCCCTCAGTCCTTGGGGAATGAAACATTTCATCCCTGCACAAGTACCAAACACTGTCCCTGCTTGTTTGGGAAATTTTGTGCAGAGTTGAGAGTGGGTTCATAAGACCTTTTTTTTGTGTCTTTCAGAAATACTGATGCGTGGCAGAGAATTGCTTGAGGGCAGCTTAAAATGTTAGCTGGGAAGAGCATCCGCTTTAAATGAACTTATCGTGGCCACTATTTAGTATGCAGCTCGTGCTCTCCTGAGCTCCCCAGGAATAAATTGATTTAAAAAGTTCTTGCTACGGCATTGATGCTGCAAAAAGTTGAGTTCATGCTTAACTTCAGCTTTATGCCCCATTTTGTTGACTTCAGTGAATTTCCTCAGCAGCTGTTGGTATTTCCATTCATTCGAGGTCATGGTCCATATCCATCTACATCTGCTAAAACAGACCCAAGATGCGGTGTGCAGAGAGGGGTTGGGTTCAGGAGCTGGGGGGTTTGCTCCATGTTTAGATGGTGAGCAGGTTTGGGAAGGAGGAAGGGAGGCAGAAGAAGGCAATCTTGGTTGCAGCTTTGCGGCCCTGTTTGAAACTTTGGGTTGCAAGAGCTCAATCACTTGGACAAGTTGACCAGAGCCAGTTCCTAGGGGTGTCCCATGTATCATAAGCACCGAGACTGAATTTTGCTGTGGCTGAAAGCATGCTTAGGAGGAGGAATTTAAGCAGGTCCTTTAAAGGGACATTAGCAAGTTTCATGTCTCGTTGAAGAAAAGCTTTGCACTACACTGGATAGCTCTTCAAACAGAGTCAACATCACCAAACATCATCAGGGCAGCTGGTTTCGATAGGCATACCTGAGTAGAGGATGTAAATGGCGAAGTGGCATGCTAGAAATCTGTCAGAGGGTGCTCTCAGTGCAGGTAGATCCCAGATATAGGGGCAAGGCCTGGCTTGTGAGGCACTGACCCTGCTCTGCTCCCCTCTGAAGGTTCCTGGGGACCCCTGAGCAGCCTTGTCCCACAGCCAGTCGTGGTTTCTTGGTTTCAGTGGAGTCCTGAGGTTTTGCAGACCCTGCTGCTGCTGCTGTCATCAGAATGCAAATTACAGCTGGCTGGGGTGATGCTGCTCATGTTAATTCCTCGGGACTGTGTCTCTCACATGCTCTTTCCATTTTCCCTCACAAGTACAACACTGTAGTTAGCTGTTATTTGAACTGCCTCAGTGTTTCAGTCTGGGGGAAAATATGCAATATGCAAACCCAATTTGTCATTGGGAGTCAATAATTGGCATCAGGTGCATTACTTAGCATCCTGTCAAGGATTTGGCATGTCACCTGATTGATAACTCAGTGCTTTCTCATGACGTTGAACATAATTTGTTCCCTATCACATTTGCACACATGGCCCGTGGTCCTTTGTTACTCACTCTATGCCCTATATCTTTGCATTTCATAGGTGGTAAAGGAGAGTGCTCCCTTCCCCGTGCCTTGGCGCTTCCGTGCTGTCATATTTCTGATCCCGAAATGGTGGTGTAGCGGATGAACCCGTCTGTTTGGATTAGCTGTGATGAAAGGGAGAGGGCAGGAGATATCCAGGGAGGCCTGCTCTGGTGGAAAGTGAATGAAAGCAGCTAACTTAAATTCTTTCCCTCTTCAGATTTGCGCTCGTTTTCCACCACTTTTTATCCCACTGATCCAATGGCAAGGAGCTCTATTGATTTCAGAGGAGCTACTTACAGGAGGGGGTGTTTGCCATTATATACAAGGTAGCAGAATCTGGCCATATATAATTAATACAAATATGTGCATAATTTAAAGCTGCCCCAGGAAAGCCTTAAATTACATGATAACCATGCAGACACTGGCCTAGGAAGGAAAACATGGGGAGTCTCTATTAGTGAAATTAATTATATGTAAGATTGTCTTCAATAACCATGTGGGAATGATTAAGTAATCAGTCAAATAAAAGATTTAATAACAAATTCCCTATCAATTATACAAGAACACCCAGTAAAAATTAAGTAAAAATTATTTTCAACACATTAATATTAACAGTTCTGAAAATATTACAACATAATTAAGTGTAATTTCTTGTAGCAAAACACACTCATAATAGCAAAATAAACAAGCCCTTGAATAGTATTTCCTGAGGAAACTCAGCAGCTTGAGATGTGTGATGGCATATGGAGGTTTTGGACCAGGCCACCTGAGATCAGCAGAACATGGGACACTGGTTTATGGTGATGATGTCCAGTGTGCAGGTCACAGCTGCCTCTGTCCCAGTGTTCAGGCACTAAGAGATAAAGAAAACCAACACAGCAGGCCTGCCAAAACAGGGGTAAAATAAGCTGGAGGCTTGGAATAACTTAGGCTGCACCTAAAACTGCTCCAAACACAAATGCTACATTCGATGTTTCTGGAGGATTTTCTGGGTCTGTATGCACCTCTCTTCACCCTTTTGGCATGTATTCTTTTTAATTTGGACTGATAAAGTTCCCTTTATTGTCACTGTCTCCCACTGTGCCACCAGGGATGGGAGCCATCTCATTTCTTGCAGCCTTCAAAGAGCTGGGCATCTATTTTAGGCTTCACATCCAAGGTATTTCTGCAGCTGATGGGGGGAAGGGGGTGTTTTATCCATGTCTTTAATGATTCAATTAATTGTGCTGTGGAGTCATTTACTTCTCTTTATGTTTTAGATGACTAACTTTTGCTAGAAATCTGAATTTTTTGCGTGACTGAAGGTCAAGGTGAAAAGACACATCTGATAGAGTGGTCCAGAGCTCACTGAAGTCAATGAGAATATTTCTATTAACTGTAGTAGGTTTTAAACACAGTTATGCTGCAATTTCTTAAAGGTAAAATGCTCTGGCTATGGTGTAGGAATAGCTGTTGTGGGCTGTATTAATAACCCCCTGCTCCAATACCTGGTCTCACTGACTAATAGCTGGTGCATAAGGATGAATTAATGGGGGGACCTACAGTGAGACTTTCCTTGTCTGTTTTCCTGTCTCCAACACTCTGCAACTTGGGGACTTCCCAAGCCAGAGGTTGTGTTTAACAGCCTGTGAAGGACCGTCTACATTTAGAAAGTGTCTGAAAGAAATGAAAACAATACAGATCAGCCAGAGGTTTGTGTTTGGCCTGAACTGCATCTTTTTTTCTCCCTATAGAAACATTAAAATAGTGGGATTTGATTTAAGCATTCCTATGCAACTAAGAATGAGCAAATTTTTGTGAGGTCCTTTGCAAGAAGACCCCACTGACCCTACTACATGATACATGATACTATGATACTACACTGAGCTAGCAGATGCTACAGGGGTTAGATTTTATTCCTGATAAGCTCAGAAGTAGAATTTGAATAAACAATTGGGAGTGAAAGGCTTCACATTTCAAATGAGAAAATAAATTGCCTTTTAAAAATGTGCCTACTAGGGACAGAGAAATATAATATTAAAAGGAAAAAATCCTTCCTGGTACATTTGAACAGTCTCACAGCAATTCTATGCTAGCATTTGGTGTGTTTCTCATAAACCCACATTTTCCTTTGCAGGTAGAATACAGCTATATGAAATAAGGAGAGGTAGTGAACATGTTATTCTGTAATTATCACAGTGTTTGTTCCAACATCAAGGTTCTGGATGCTGTGTTTTTCTGAAATCAAACAGAAAACTCTTTCCACCCCTCTCACAGTGAATGCTAAATAGAAAGGAACTGACGTCTACTTGGACTTGCAGAGTTCTATTTATCTTCAATATTACACAGGCAACAGCTCAAGTGGTAATTGTGCTTCCGAGTAATAGTTAATTCGTCAAAATTCTGGAGTTATGTATGTGTTCTGCTAAGTTGCTTGGAGGTCTTGAGTCTAGAGAGTGCTGTAATATTTTCAGCAGGGGTATATAGCTAAAATAATGTAGGGTTTCTCTTTCTTTTTATCAAAATCTGAGAAATAACCTGCCAAACCAATCATTCTGTCCCAGGGGGCTTGCAGAAGGCCTGGATGTTAATTGCATTTAACCTAGAACAGCAGAGCATTTTTTTTCCCTTTATACAATAACTAATATGTAAACTACTGTTGCACTTTGAAATTACTTTCACTTAAATTCTATTATTGAAGCTCCACAGTGGAATATATCCAGGGTCCATTTCATTAAAAAGGACTAATTACGCTGGAACCACGCAACAAACCCGCCAATCTTCCTTGGTATGGCTGGAAAATGAGCATTCAAGAGATGCAGCACACTTATTTGTCCTGGCACTCCTGAAGGAGGTTTATGCAAGGATGCAGTCGAGGCCAGAAATGAAATTCTGGTTGGTAATGAAAGGATACTTCTTCTTTTCCCTATAATAGCAGGAATTTACATGGATTGGCTGACAGCTAAGGCAGTGGAAATACCTACCTTATAATTTCCAGTGATAAAAAACCAAGCAAACAAAAGGCAATGCTGCAACACCAGACCCAAACACGGTGTGTACTTCCACTGTGTGACACGTTCATGTTCCTCATGTTTATTTATCCAGACAACCTGAAAACTCCATCAATTTTCTGTTGGAGACTCACAATAAAAATACACCTTGTGTAACGAAAATACAAACTGGCGAGCCAATCACAGGGCAGATTGTAGGATAACAATATTCCTGTAGCACTCTGCCAGCTTCCTCTGGGTTCGGAAGTCAGGCAGCCCTGACACCAACATCCATGAGCAGTGATGCTCTGGAGGGATGGTGGGGAAGGATGACGGGATTTCCATGTTTTTTTGCTGGTTTATCTCCAGAAACTCCTATTTCTGAACTCTGATTTGAGATTTTTGGGGCCTGACAGGGTGTGGGAAGCTTTGGTAGGTGCTCGGGAAGGGGCTGTACTGTGTTCCATGGGGATGGCGATAAGTGTGCTGGGTTAGATGTTGCTTTAGCAGTTGGCAGCCAGTTTCTGCCTGAAATCCCACCCTGCTCTGCTCACAGGCATCTCTCCCAGCATTTTGGAAATGACTTGTTTAATTAGTGGTGGGATGAGTCAAGTCCTTACCAACACTGAGATACTTGTCATGATTGGGGTTCTGAAACACCGATGAAGCACCGCTTGTATCAGAATCTGCTTAAGATTTTAACAGCTTTTGTTTTCTACTTTGACTTTTCTGCTAATGTCTTTGATGGAGCATAATAAGGGCATGTTATGGCATGCCTAGAAGTCTGTGAGTGGTGTGGAACTGTGTGTCAGTGCTGTTATTAACTCTTTTGGCAAACTGAATCCTTGGCTGGGGTGCTGCATTTGGATGTTTCCTATCTAGACCGGCAGTAGCTGTACCTGTGGCAAACACACATTCATTGGTATGGGGAATATTCCTGTGGATATTTGCATGTACATTATTTATTGTACGTTGGATGTGGCTGTCCCTCCCCGGCAGTGTTCAAGTTCTATAACTGCTTTAATGCAATGTATTTTGCATTAAACTTTTGTCTGCCAAAGAATGAAGAAATATGCTGCGTCCACCCTGCTCTCTACTATGCTGTCCCTGCTCCCCCAGTTCCTGAGACAAGTTTTCCTATGGGTTTTGCACCACGAAAAGCAATTTCCCTTTCCATGTTGAAAGGGCTGGAGTCTGCGGTGGGGTTGATCATTCCCCAGCCAGGGCTCCTTAGAAATCACCTGGGAAAAAAGGAGAAGCAAGGCTGAGGATGCCAGAATTTTAAAGTCCAGGTCCAAGGTGTGTGTTTGAAACCTGCATGGAGCCTGGCTCCTTGTGCCACCCTGTCACTGCCAGAAGTCACAACAGGAGTGAGAATAATACTCAATTCTTCCGTCTCACACATTTATGCATCCATGAATTTGACATAAGAGCAATTTCAGCTCTTTTTTTCCCCCACTGGGATAGTGAAAAATAAACACTTAGCACAAGAAGCAAGCCCATGAACATGTAGTCAGTCTGGTCCTCGAGTAACGTCCATTAAAACATTGCAAAAACATTAAAGTTCCTAACATGATGGTTTGTATTTCATTAGTAACGTGTTCCTGCCAAAAATGTGAGACCTTTATAACTTGTTGGCACTGAAAGTACAACTGACCTTGTGCTGTACTGTAATAACTTCTTGTTCTATAATCCATCTTCTCTAAACAGTTTTGTTTTGCCCTGGATGCACAAAGTCAGGGAGCTTTAGGGTGGAACTTTGCCTCTGGTCCTTGCAGCAGCTGCAGAGCCCATAGCCACATTGTGCTGCATGGGGATGAGGACTGCCGCCGGTCTGGAGGGCAGGAAAGCAGGAAACAGGCACAAGAAGTTCAGTCTGGAGTGATGGAGCCTGGGGACCAACACAACATCCGCATGGATAGTTCCTAGAATGCTGGGTGTTTTGGCTCTGCAATAGGATGGGATGTATGTTTGTTGTCATGGGTGGAGAAGAGGCATGGTGTCCTTCAGGCAGAAGCAAGAGGACCCCAGGAAAATGAGATTTCTATTCACTGTCTCCTGGTGCTTCTATAGAAGGTAACATAGGCTAAACTTTACTTGTAGTACAGACTAGATTTGCTGCAAAAAGAGGGACTATAAACTTCATGGGGCACGGAGAATTTTTTTGTACTTTATAAGAACAGGGTGTGGAAGTGTCTATGCCCTCCACACTACTGAAATAATACTGGTAATAATAACAATAATAATAATACTGGCAATAGCAACAATAATCACAAAATAATAATAATAAATAATAATGTATAATAATAACAATAACAACAATGCAGCAATTATACCCGTGGATGTGAAGACAGAGAAATATGTGATTTATAATTTTTGTAGCCTCCGTCTTGCCAGGGCAGATAAAACAATTCCTGTTGCCTTGTCTAGGCAAAACTTGTTATCTTGACAAGTAAAAGCTCAGAAAACACTTTGTTAACAGACCGCATTTTGTAAAATGCTTTTCTGGTAAACAACATAGTGGGTTACAGTATTCCTCTGAAGGCTATCAATGGTTTGAAAGACGCCTCAGTGCATGCTGCACACTCAGCTCTATCTAAATAATCTGAATGTCCTAATGCATTGATTTGTGCATTATGCTCATAAAGACATTACATTTGAACTTGATATGAAATAAAAGGCTTTGGTCAGTCAATACTCTTCAAGAAAGCACTTCAAAGATTTTATAAAAGGGTCACTGACCTGTACACTGAGATTGGACCTCAGTTGTCCAGGGAGAGCCCTCTCCATACTTGATCTTTGAACCTGCCCTCTCCCACTTTCCCAAAGCACCACACAAAGCAATAACTTATTACAAGTCCACGTTTTCAACTGTGCATGCAAGGAAGAGCATCAAAACAACGCAGCTGAAAATAATCCCCTTTAGAGATGAGATTATGTTTTATTGTTTCTCTTACCTGGTGTACAGTGCTCAATATTTAAACTGATTGCTCTGAATATACAGGCTTAGCAGGCTTGTATTTGCCTGTCTCATACACTTAGTAGGTGAGGAGCCTGTTCTGGTCCATATTTCTCAGGATTTTAACTGTCTTCAAAAGTGAACATAGATTTTAATTGTCTATATTTCAGGTGGAGACAGCAAGTGAGAAACCATTCACTTTCTGGCCTTTATGAACCACCCCCAGGTTTGCCTTAGTCCCCCAGAGGTTTTGGGGTATTATTTTTGAATCTGAACTCCCCCTCACCAAGTGTTTCCCTTGACTCAGTTGGAAGCATCTCTGATTTGTGCCCTGCCAAAATCCCTTTCAGATGGAGCCATGTTGGTTCTGCCACCCTTCTTTTTATCACTGAGGCACAAGCTTTGGAGGGGCTGAAGCAAAGGTCAAAATTCATAGAATCATAGGATTGTTTGTGTTGGAAGGGACCTTAGAGCTCATCCAGCTCCAACCCCTGCCATGGGCAGCGACACCTTCCACTAGAGCAGCTTGCTCCAAGCCCCATCCAACCTGGCCCAAAATTCTTTAGCTCAATATGTTTGTAAGAATAAAAAACCTATTTGCAATATTTTTCTAAGTCAGTCCAACTGAAAGCTTGCCCCAACTCTGGTTTACCAAAAACAGACATCAAAAAGATGTAAGGCCATAATATTCTTCCTGTCCAGGCATGTACGGTCCGTGCTCTGCACCAGCTCAGGTGCTGGTGGCATCCTTCAGTAAGGTGCTTGTACACAGCTAAAATTTAGGGGCACTGCTGAGACAAAGGAGTTTGTAATCAGAATTCCTTTCATGAGGACTGTGATTTATAGAGATTTCTAAAAGCAGAAGGACTCTGTGCCATTATTTAAAAGGCTGGGCTGCTCAGAGTTATTTATAAATACCAATACAACAGAAACAGTTTCTAACTTCAGGCAGAAAGACACTATTCATCATATAATTCAGAAGGAAAATAACAGGTCTGTGGGAAGTGGCAGCAAAAGGATAGCATACTGATGCAGAATCAAATATAGATAGAACGAGTGATGTTTTCCTCTTTGGAAATCAAACCGCAAAATGTAAAATAAGTAGAAATAAACAGCCAATCGTCCCAACACCATTTTTTCCTGGTCAAACCATGCAAAACCTCCTAAAACTCACAATGGAGCAACTTCCATTTTAGATCAGTTTCTCCTCCTCTCGCATGGTCTATTTATTTTTATTGGTTTGTTTCTCATTAAATCCTTCAATTACTCTGCAGTGTAAAATGGTGAAATTATTGGCATGTGCCACTTTCATCATGTATTTGAGTTTGCTTATTACACTTGCAGAAAATGCTTGAATGGTATTAGGCTCTGCTGTGGATTGAGACAGAGTTAATAAATATTATTTGGTGTTTTTTCCCTGAGAAGCACTGCTTTTCTTGATTGTTTTTTACAGTTGGATTGGGAATATTGATTTATTCACCACTGTTACAATAATTGTATACAAGGAACAAAAAATGCAGAGGTAACATTTCATCAGCTCAAACAGATTAATTAGTTGTAGTAGATTAGGCACAGTGTTACACAGAAAGATTTGCATTTAGAGGAAGAAAAAAGTTGGGCTTTTTTTTTTAATCTTAAAAAAGGCAAGAGAATTTAATAGAGATGTGATACACTGGGCTGCTTGGCTTATTATTCAATCAGTGTTTCCAAATGAGTATTAAAGGGCAACTTTAAATGTTAACTCTTCTTTCTAAAATAAAAATACTGGGTAATTGTTGCATGCCTGATATGGGGAAATCCCTGCTCCTTGGGCTTGAATAAGAAAAGTTAACTTGGTTTTGTATCCTAAATTTAAAATTATAAATCAGTGTATAACGGAAGCACAGGTGCTTAAAAATCCAAATCTCCTCTCCTGTATTCTGTTTGCATGGAAGCAAAGATGTTGTTGGTATTTTTCTCTTTGTGCACAGAATCAAGGCAGAGCCATGAAGAGGTAAATATTACTGTCTTTTGTGTGAGGTTAGCCTGGCCGTGATACTGAAAATTATTCATTAAAGGTTATGAGGCATTAACAAGAGTTTAAAAAGTGTCCTGGTTGTTCCCTATTTGACCCCTTTCTGCAGGGAATTGAAATTTCCCAGTGCTCTGGACCACTGACACCACAAGGGTAATTAAGTGATTTCCCCCAAGGTTTCAAGTTTTAACATCTTTCAGTATTGAAATAGAGAAGAAAAACATTTTTTATCACTCTCACATTCTATAGAAACCTACAGAGAGCTACACAATGGGCCTTGCCTGACATGCTGATTTTCTTTTTAAACCATCTGTTAAATCATCCTGGCTTGCAACATATTAGACATTATAAATGCCCCTAATTTTTCAAAGCAGTGCACAAGGATTCAGCTGCTTGACTTTCGGTTTATGCCGTGCTATCCCACCCCAGCCATTGAGAGACATTAAACATACAGAGCCAGTTTCACAGCTCAGCTAATGCTGCTTTTTTGTCAGCCTGGCAATGCAGAGCATCTTTCAATCTGGCTTAAAGGGCCACTGGAGGGATGCTCCACTGTCGCAGCATCCTTGAGCGGCACTGAGCTGCCACTGGTCCCCTCCCAGCTCCTCTCCTGGCCCCCTCCTTGAAACACTGTGCCCACACAGCCCCTGGACCTCTTCGTCCCTGTTGTCCAGCAGCCCTGTGATCCTGTTATGTGGCTGCTCTGGGCCCCAAAGCAGCAAGTGCCACCTTCTGCCTTTTGGGAGCACCCTGGGGTATGTTCATCCTGGTCTAGGAGGAGAACCAAAACTCTGTTAAATTGTGTTTGCAGGCAGTGCCTGGTGGGGAATTGCAGATGTGGCTTCTGGGACCGATACTGGGGCTGGGTGGGAGCTACCCACAGGGCTTCATGCTGTACACTAAGATTGTGCCAAAGCTGCAGAGCGGGCGGTGAGGGAAGGATGCTCAGGATGCACTTTGTGTCTATGTGAGGGACATCAGAGCACGATGTGAGCCCCTTTCTGCTCCGGTGCATTTACCTTATTTTAACTCTGCTCCAGGTGCTTTGGATCTTTTACCCAATAAATATATCTGTTGGGTGAATTATAAGTTGCTGTTTTGCTGCTACATGCTGCCCGTGCCTGGATGCTCAGGGAAGAAGGTGAGAGGGCCCCAGGACCGATCCTCCCTCACCAGCAGATCCCACTCCCTAATGCAGCTTAATCTTGAGAAGTGGCGCAGCCTTGGATCACAAATTAAAGGCCTTGTCAATACTGGGAGACATTAAAAAGAGGGGAAAAAAGGTCAAGGAAGGTTAGGCTTTAGATGCAAACCCATTGGCAGTATTCCCCCTCAACCTGCTGCATGGCATGCACTGTTTTTTGGAAAGAAAATGTGAATCATCATTATGAAACCATTCATGCTGATTTCTTTGCAACACGCCCTCAAGGATCCCAAGGAAGAATTGGCAAAATTATCAATTCCAAAGTTATCGAAGTCCAGCTTGGAAAAAAAATATCAAATCAGATGTTTGTGAGGATGCTCAGCCAGGGCCAACATCGTGGGACAGCACCAAGCCTCAGTGTGCCCTGGGTGCTGGAAAGGCACTGGAAGGATTTGTCAGGCTCTGCTATGGTATAGGAAAATCTCCTTGATACACCACTGTTGCAAAGGGATACCGTGCTGCTCAAAATAAAGAAACCAGGTTACACAATGAATTTGAAAGTCTTCAGTGATGTGCTGGGTGTTCCACTGAATGAACTGGTTTTACCTATCAAAGGGCCAGGGTCTTGCAAAGGGGATCAAAAAATGCATTCATGTTTGTTCCAGCTTCTGCTGAATAAATTGACTTGATTTTTGCCCTGATTTGCAGCCTTATGCCCTGAGTCTGTGCTCCCTGGTGTTTGGTGAACAGGGGTAAGGAGGCATTTTGGGGAATTCTGCAGCGAATGATCCTCTCTTCCTCCTCCAGGTGATGGATTCATAATTTTTTTCCAAAAGTTTGCTCATCCCACTGTATTTAACCTTCAAATGTGTCTTTCTACCAGACAGGGAACAAAATATTCCAGCTGCTATGAAAGATAATCATTAAGGTGATCTAACTCCAAAGATCAATAACATCTCTACAGGACCCTTCCAGGGTTTCTGTGCTATCTTCCGTCTCATTAAAAATCATATTAAAAGATCCTGTTCAGGTAAAGGGGGATTTGACAATTCCTTCAACATTATGGAGCAAGATATTAAACATTTGTTCGTCTGAACAATCCTTGGATGAAATAATAGCATAATAATGAAGAGGTTAATACATGTTTATATAGATTTAAGCAGTTACTGAGCGTATCACTAATTATAGTAAATATGAGACGACTTTTTTTAAAGATGCACACTTAAGAAGATAGATTTATGAAAAAAATACTGTTTACCATATAAATATTCAATAAATTTGTATTTTTATTCATTTATTTCACCAAAAGAGCAACAAACTGGAGTTGAGAGAGCATCCATTCTGATTGTTCCCTACCTGACCCACACGGGGCTCTTCTGGTATTTGGAAATGCAACTGGGGTCATGGCTGGTGATGTGGATGGACAGTTTGTCTGATCCACAGTAATTCTTTGCACTCCTGTAACAAATCTTCTTTACAGAAATTCTAAATCACTTAAAAGCCTCACGGTGGTTAAAAACACAATAAAAGGCTTGTCCTACATAGCTCCTTTTCCTGCATATCTTCAGTTCTGAGCACTAGCTCCATCACAGCCTATCGTCAGCCTTTTCCTTAGGTACAAGCATATTTTTCCTATGATACTTTGTCCCCTAATAAGGGCCCTGTGACTGCCTTGTCAGATCTGCATTTCTGTATTTCTAGGTCTGTTAAAGCATCTTCCAACCTACTGACCCTGGCAAGAACTGATCCTCCAGCCATTTGAAAGGGACACAGTAGTTCAAACACAGTCTTATCGCAGTCTTTCAATATCTTAAGGGGACTAGAAGAAACCTGGAGAGGGGCTTTGGACAAGGGCCTGTAGGGACAGGCCAAGGGGAATGGCTTTAACCTGCCCGAGGGGAGACTGAGCTGAGCTCTTAGGCAGAAGCTCTTCCCTGTGAGGGTGCTGAGACGCTGGCCCAGGGTGCCCAGAGAAGCTGTGGCTGCCCCATCCCTGGCAGTGCTCAAGGCCAGGTTGGACACAGGGGCTTGGAGCAAGCTGCTCCAGTGGAAGGTGTCCCTGCCCGTGGCAGGGGTTGGAGCTGGAGGAGCTTTAAGGTCCCTTCCAACACAAACCATGTTCTGATTCTGTGAGTATCTTCCTCTGCAGGGTATTGAACTGAACAGGAGATGGTACTTTCAATTGCTATTTTATCTGCTGTAACATAGACAGACTACCACATGTTTGAGGTCTATAATCCTTTCCTTCTTGAGTAAGCCACTGCAGACTGGGGCGATTGATGGACCCAAAAGAAGCTTGCTTCATAGGACTCATTTAGATTAGAATAAGTATTAATGAAAGATAGTGATGAGGAAAGCTAAATGCAGTAAAAAAAAATCATGGAGAACCAAGTCCTGCAGCCGAGACTTGTTTTTGCACTTAGAAAAAACACTTGTCATAACAACTTCTGCTATTATTATACCCTGATAGCTAAATTTGGCCATTGCTGAAGCATAGTTAAAACATAAATAGTATCAAGAAGAAGGAGTCTGTGACTCTGAAATACTCAGCGAGCAGCTTTACTTCAGAAATCAATGACATTTTTACTTAATCACTTTTCAAACAAGGCTACATATTTGATTAAATCTTGTGCATGGACACAAGACTCTAGCTGCTTTTCGAGCTAATCAAGTGTTACACCTAAGACACAGGAAAACGTTGTATTTCATTTCTACATCTTCTTTGACCGTGACATAGCTATAAAATTTCTGCTATTTTCAGCCTTACAACTCATGCAGCCTTTGGATCTTTTTGCACCTGTGAAGGTGTTTACTCAGCTATGAACACAATTATGACATGCAATAACAGTTGCTTTTCAAACAAGCATCTGGAAAACCAGGGGTAGTGTTGATTCAGACAGTGGCAGAATTTGGAAAGACTGTTAATGATAAGAACTGTAATTCCTTTCTCTGTGCAAGAAATCATTAAAAAAGACCCCAAACCCAGCAAGCTCTTTAACACCAAAGATTTTTTTAAGCAACTGAAATATAGTCCCAACACTACTTGAAAATGCTCTTATTTTAATTTATTAGCACTGTTTCCTTCCAGTCAATATACACAGTGACTGATGTTCATGTATAAGCTTCATTTATAACAGTTACAGAACTGAACCTATGCTACATTTATGTGCTCATCCTTCTGCTACTTCAAAGACAAAATGCTTCAAGGAACACAGTTTGCATCGAGATCCCTAAATATTCAGAGAATCTTTCTGTTGGATTTTAGGTACTTTTAGGTCATGTCAGTAATGTAAGTGCCAATAGTGTTTGGGAGCACATGCCTGGCCATCATTCAGGTCTTTCATATCACAGCAGGTTGTCCCACCATGAGGGACCTTGTCCTGGAAAGCAGTGGGGACAGGACATCTTGTCCCACCACGAGGAGACCTTGTCATGGTAGAGATTACACCCTGGCCTGGGCACTCCTCTGGATCCCACTGGGAAACCTCTTGAGAAAAGATGCCCCTCCAGACCTGCTCCATGCATCAAACAGTGGCTTCAGAGGGTCTGAAACATCACTCTGCACCAATGCCGTGTTTTCTGGTTGGAAACAAGAAAAAGTGCAAACATGGCACAAGACAGATGTTTGTCCACCAGACAATCAAGCCAGGGCCTATAATAACACTGTAAATACCCATAATCTTTCGCAGGTTTGTTACTGTTGTTGTTTTGTATTTGGAGATTGGTTAAAAGGAAGAAAATGAGAGGCTGGACCAAATCCTGCCTCTGGGAAATGGGCTGCTCTGAGGAAGGGCTGAAGATGCCCTTCAAACCCATTCCCAGCATTGTGCAGGCAGCAATATATATACCTTGGCTGTCCACTTAAGGAGTTGCATTAATGTGTCTCCAGTTGATGTCCCTGCTGTGGAGCTGATCTGAATACAGTAGCTGCTGTCAAGGACAGGTAAGTGGCACAAACATCAGGAACTGAACAGATTTCCCCATGTCCTAAACATCCAGGGCTGGGTTGCATAGCTGAGATGGCAACACACATGATGATAAACCCCTGCACATGTGAGGTCATGACTGAATTCAACCGAATTACTTGGAAAAAAAGAGAAAAACATGAAATTTCAAAAGAATTAAAAAGAGGAGAAGAACAGACATTGGTTTGTAAAGCAACCGTGAAGAGGATTTAAAAATACAGAGAGAAGTCTTGCCCAGCTGTGTGGGATAAAACTGTAAGTTCAGCAGAACAGAGCAAAGCTGATATGGAATAGTTTTAAATGTCTTTTCCCTCATAACTAGATTATTCAGTACAATGTCATTTGCTGCCACTGACATTTTCTTTAAAGTCATAAAGGCCTACATAGTAATAAAAGGGCTCAGAATAAAATTAGGAATATCATGTATAAATTATCTTTAACCTTAGCTTCATTTGGACTGTGACTTTTTAGACCTGATCAATTTTCATGAAACTATCCACATAAAACTGTGAAAAAATATTTGATCCTTGGCTCTCATAAAGCTCCTGTAACAAGCCTGGTACTTTCTTGGTACTTAATAGTGCTGTTGGTGTCTGTCTCTGTGGGCAATTCTATAAAACTGGGGATAATATCTGAGATTTAATGCCATTTCTCAGTGCATTGTTATGGAAAACATCTACCCGGCTTCATGCATTTTATGTTGTTTGTACATAGAACACCTTTACAGAATTTCCTGCTTAGTTTGAAAAATCACAGAGACAACTTCAGGTGTGGTTTTCTCCTCCCTATTTCTGAAAAACAAGCTCTTGGGAGAGTTTTAAGGTTGATTTTTCAGTACAGCTCCTCTAAGAATATGGAACTTGTGGCAGCAAAAGGCAGTCTCCTTGTATGCTCTGTACATGGGAATGGATATTGAATCGTGAAGTGTGTCTGATAATTTAACCAAAAAGTTTCATACCCACACTGCATAACTCTGTGTGGCCTTTAAAACCATTTCGCAAGTGATACCGTGCACACCAGATGTACCTTGAGAAGAGACAGAGGCAGCCTTGAACTACAGGGCCTTTGTCCTCTGCCTGGCAGGGAATTAGGTGCCAAAATATCCTGTCAGCCAAAATCAGTGCTCGGTGGTAGTGGATAAGAAAGTTAATCATAGCTCAAGGAAACAATAAAATACACATTTAAGTTCAACTATGTCTTTAAATTAGAGGCAGAGTGAAAAGTACCAAGCAGCTCCTCAATGCCCCGTGTTAGCAGGTGAAGAGCTGAGGGTAAGACTTTGCAGGGGAAAGAACAGGCAAGTCATGATTTCTTTGACCTCTAATAAGCTATTAGTGTGTTTAAGGGATATAAAAGAGCAGTACTAGCTGCAGGAGGTGCTGAGTGATGCATGTTCAGGTGAGTTCTTGCTCTGGGGATGGCTCAGGGTGGTTGCAAGTGGAGGGGAGTATCAGGACTCCCTTGCCTGGCTGGGATGCAAAGGCTGGTGTCAATCCTCAGGTTACTGAGGCTCCCTTCTCTGCCCTTTCAGCCTGGATGGACCCAGATCTGATCTAAATAGATGCAGTTTTGCTTCTGAAGAAAGTCAAGTTGCTTTCGACTCTGTGTGGAAGTGTTGGTAGGTAAAAATGCTCTTTTTGAGGGAAGTTTTACATTAAGGTACTCCTGATCCCTTGTGCTTTCTGTTATCTGGTTGTCACCCTAATACCACTTGCTGTGTTTTGTTCTGTTCTAAAATGAGAATTAATCAAGAACTGCATTGTAAAGTGTCCAGGTTAACCTTTTCTCACGTGTCATATTTTATGTACTAATAGAATCTCCTGTGAGTCACGTATTTGGATACCCTGACAGCAGGATAAAAGGAAAATGCTGAGCACTGTTGTTTATTTCCTGGAAAAGAGAAGGAGGAAAAGCACATAGAGGAAATGAATTTCACATATTCCTAAATAAGAAATGGTAATTATATGTAGTTTTAAATCTCTTTGAAGTCTGCCATACTTTACCAGATATTCCTGCTCAAAGCATTGAACAGTGTTGTGGCTGAAGGACTGACTTTGGCTGAAGCTATTGTCCTTTCTGATGCCGTGTCCTGGATTGTCATGGGCAAAGCACTGGCTTTTGCTTTGTTTCATCTGGGAAAAGGTAGCAACGCATCCCTGGTTTGCTGCTTAGCATGGCTGGGCTTGGTAATGATGGCAAAAAGCTCTGGTATTGTGGAGTTATGGGCACACAAGGATGTAGGAAAATGAGCTAAAGTCTCCGGCAGAACACTTTCCCTTTAAGTTAAAGTCAGAAGTATTTCATTGACCCTATACCACTAGGCAGGATTTTGGAAGGGAGGCTTTCCTTTTCAGGGCACATGTGTTGTTCCATATCTTCACCCGCACAGGATGAGGTTAGTTCTACTGATAATATTAATTGCTTTTACATGTACCCTGTCTGAGATTAAGCAGGCTGCTACCAGTGTATGAAATGTTCTATTCTTCTTCTATCAATAAATAGCCCAATATTTCTGTAGCAGTCAGAAAACAAGGCTTTCTGCCTACTGCGAATCGGCAGAGAGCAAAACAGCTCTACAGTGATGGACCTCTCTTCTTGTGAGCTGAAGCAAATTCATCCCACCATCAGATTAAGCTCCATTGAAAGCCATAGTGTTTCCCAGTTTAGTTTGAAGCCCCCTAAATCACTGATATATTTGCATGACAGTCCTTGAATGTAGATACATGAGTACACTGAGATGGAGTGTGTGAACATATGTTTACATTGCTGATAGCTTTGAACTATAAGTTCTGCTGCATATTAATGGCATATTTATGCATGGTAATTTAGGGAGCATGAGTCATTTATCTAATAAAATGTTAATTACTAGTTACTAGGTATATTTATTTACAAATTGCTGTGGAATTTACAATGGAAATTTCATCCTCTGGCCCTTTTTTCCAGGCAAAGTTCTCCACCCCTCTTCTTAATGTGATCAGCGTGATTCATGGAAAACCATGAAAGGGACTTTGTAAATTATATGAGGTTGTATCTGCTCTGTTGTACACTGTTTCAAGCTATGTTGTACAACAGCAAGCGATGCTCTAGCTGCTTTGCCTTGCAAATACAATGTGAGAAACTCTAAAAGATAAGAGTCTTCCCACAGGATCTGATCATTCAAAACAAGTTTAGGATTCTTATATGAATTGTTTAAGAGGGACTTTACAGTCTCTAATTGCTTCTTTCTTCTCTTCTATGCAATGGCCTTGGATAATGGGAATTAGACACCTAGCTTTCTAAAGGGCTCTATGGAATCTGCTGCAGATTTATGGCATGGGGGGGTCATAATTAATGACTTTGACACCCCCTCCTTCCAAGGGCTGCCCATTGCAGGGCTGTGTGAGCTGGAAATCCTGCTTGGGAGGGGGTTTCTGGGGCAGAGACTTGGAGGCACTCAGGAGGTGTGAAAGGGGAGGCTTGTGGGAGCTGTAGATCCCTGACTCTGTATACCCTGAGCCAGTTTTCCCCAGCTGTGATGCTGCTCTGGCTCTGAGGTGGAGTCAGGGATTTAGAACTGCATTTCCGAGTTTCCATGGACCTCCCAAATTTATGGCACAGATTTCCTATGGATGCTCTGTTGTCCTGCCAAGTGGCAACCTCCTTTAGTTTTTCCCAGCTGAAAATTAACCCCTGACCAAAGGAAATCCTCTGATTTGGAAGGAATACATCAAGAAGAATCATGAGCATCTCTGAACACTGCAATGCAAATGCACTTTTTTAAAGAAACCCTGCATCAGAGTAGCGGAATTATTGCAGCAGGATTAAATCTTTCATGGTTTACAGTATGGGTCCAGCAGCATTATAACCTCACCCTCTCCAGAAGACCTTAAATTCCTGTTTCTTATAAAATGTTTTAGTTTTCTATGGGACATAGGATGGCAGTTGCTAACCATTATGGTTATGGTACTCTTTGCATGTTGCAGTCATATTTATAGAGATTTAACCTGCATAACGTTCAGCGCTTAAACAATCTCACTGGCTGCGCAATAAGAGGTTTCAGCCCAGTGAAATAATGCCTTTGAAGTCTAGCACTTTTTATTATGGCCCTTCTTATTACTGGCATTATGTTGCTCAAAATAGAGCTGCAGGAGCAGATGGAGCTGTTTTTAGCAATGTAATATTTGGGCAGTTGTGATTTCTCCTTTTTCCCCCACTTTTCTCATTATTTTTTCTTTGGTGCTGGTGTCATCTTTAACAAATGTACTTTGCTTCTTAATGTGCACCCAGGGTCTTGTGAAAACACTGTGAGAAAGAGCTTATCTGTGGTAGTTTGGATGTAGTTTAGTGTGGTAGCATGATCCAAATGTTGTCTTAACTTTGGTGAGCATCTGATTCCCAGTATGATCCCAGGCGAGAAGGTGCTGCATCTCTTCCTGCACTTTGACAATTGGAGTGATTACAGAGTGGGTTTGATGCGTGACGTGATTTGGGGTGTGCGGATAGCACTTGAGCTTTGCAAATGCTTATGAGCAGCAAAGAGAATTGAGCAGAAAAAGAGTTTCTGGGGGAGTGAAAATTGTACATGAATAAATGAGCTTGGCTAGCAAAGCTTATGATGCTCAAAAGGGCTGAGCCTGTTGAATTTCATAAATTGTCTCTGTTCAGAGTAAATATTTTGTATGTCCACACACATATACAGCATATTTGATGATAAAATTTGGGGGATAAGAAAGAGATGCACCATAATAAACATGGTTATTTTTATTTCGTAGGATCCCAGAATGGTTTAAATTGGAAGGGACCTTAAAGCTCCTCCAGCTCCAACCCCTGCCACAGGCAGGGACCCCTTCCACTGGAGCAGCTTGCTCCAAGCCCCTGTGTCCAACCTGGCCTTGAGCACTGCCAGGGATGGGGCAGCCACAGCTTCTCTGGGCACCCTGTGCCAGCGCCTCAGCACCCTCACAGGGAAGAGCTTCTGCCTAAGAGCTCATCTCAGTCTCCCCTCTGGCAGGTTAAAGCCATTCCCCTTGGCCTGTCCCTACAGGCCCTTGTCCCAAGCCCCTCTCCAGGTTTCCTGCAGCCCCTTCAGGCACTGGAGCTGCTCTCAGGTCTCCCCTTCAGGAGCCTTCTCTTCTCCAGGCTGACCCAGCCCAGTTCTCTCAGCCTGGCTCCAGAACAGAGGTATTTGGTCTTGTTCCTTGGATATTGAGAGAAGAATTATGCTCTGAGAAAACTCATAGCTTTCATTGAATACCTCCCAGCACATCTTGTATTCTGGCTGTCTTCTCCCTGCTTGTTGTATGCCAGAAGTCTGTGATCTTCATATCCTATAAAAAAAAAAGGGAATAAACCCAAATGATGTGGGAACCTAAGCCTCCACATTTTCCTTTAGCACTGACAGGGTTTCAGAAATTACAGTGTCCTCATTGGGCTTCAGATATAGTAGAGGGTAAAAGATTTCAAAGGCGGCTTTAATGAAAGAGAAATGCTGAAAGAAAGAACACAGAGAGCAGTGACACTATAGTTCTGCTAAATTTTACATTTAAACTAAGAGGCTAATCATAATTTATTCTGTCAAAGAAATGACCTATAACTAAAGAAGACAAAATATGACTTGATGATTAAAGACTTTAAGAAATGTTCTCTATAGTTATGTCAGTACTGCATGTTACTGTATACGTAATCTAAAGGAGTGTTTGAAATTTCTCCTAATTATATTTGGAACCCGGACCATAATGTCCTTGGGGAAATATTTAGTGCATTGCAGTGATGTGGCAGCTTCCATTCACTGCCACTTCTGATGGAACATCCGAGTTAAAGTGCTTTTCTAAACACTTTCAGCCCTGGCTAGCAGTGTGGGATGGGCAAGGGAAGGTTTCTTCCGGGTGACTCGGAATGATGCACATCAGTGTCCTGGTGGAGGACCAGGAGGCTGCCATCAGCAGGGGTTTTGTTTCTATTGCTCAAAAAAGCCATTGCTCAAAGAAGCACGGGGGGATTTCTTTGTTTTTTCTATTTACAGTCTTGCTGGTTGGCAGATAAATTTTTGTGGTGGCCCCAGGGCAGTAGAAAAGTGCATTTCTTAGAGCAGCATGGTTTGATACAAATGCTGTCAGACCAGCATGGGTTGTACTGTGCAGGTATGGGATGTTAGCACTCAACAACAGTGTCCGCAAAGCAGGAGGCTCAATTTAGAGTATTTGCAGCTGAATCAAGACACATGATGTTCAGGTACTCACAAGACTTTCCAGAAGTTGGAAGATATCCTGGTTAGGGAGAGATAAACCAGGGAAAATTACCTCTTTGATCTACATAGCAGTTCCTGCTTCTGCAGTGCCACATGAGTTTGTCTGTTGTATCCCAGACACCAAGAAAGAAGAAACTAAATTGTGTTTGTGGTGGAGAAATCTGGTTCAAACAAGAAAAGGATGTCAAAGGAAAAAATAAAGCAAATCCACGCTTGGTTTTTGTGTGAAAAGTTGGAGTCTATTCTAGCTGAAAAGAATTAAACTTGTGTTATTACATTAAGTGATTTAGATAATTCAGAGGTATTGCCTGATAACAGATTCATCCAAATTCAGTGTGCAATGTCAAATTATTTTTTCCCTATAGTGATTGAAAGGGAAATGTAGATAATTTTGCTCCTTCCTTAATTAAAACAATTAAGAATGGAATTATTTTGGTCCACTGATGTTCTTGCAGGATGGTCTAATAATGTCTTTGTTTAGTTTTTTATTCTCTTTGTACTGAGGATAAGAATAAAAATAAATGTACTATGAGTGTAGGACCATTCTGAAGACAAAAAACCAAAATACCCATGATCGAAAGATATTGAATGTCACAAAAATATTTTCAAGCAAATTCATTTAACTTATTTCAATTCAATGTAGGTTATTTTGTCCCTATGGAACATGAGAACTAACCTGCAGGCACTTCAGATTTTTGCTGTCCATGTGCTTTCCACTGGAGTTACTGGGCTGCTCCCACTGGTTTCCATAGAGGAGGAGGAGGGTGTGAATGCTCAGCAGTCTGAACACATCAGGAAAGGTTTTTAATGAGTGGATGGGACAATTGGACAGCTTGTGCTGGAGAAACGTCCTGCACAGTTTGAAACATCTTTCATGTTTGTTTTGTGTTCTCCCACACCTTCATCTGCAGGATCTCTGCCACAGTCCCAGTCTTCTCCCTGTTTCCCTGGGGCTGGACAACCAAAGCTGAGACTTTGCTGGGCACATGTGTTGGGCTGAGCCCATCAGTGATGTTGGTGGTGGCCATGACACTAAGGGCTGCTGCCCTGTCCCTTAGAAAAGCCCTGCACCAAGCAGCTCTGCTATTGCCCCTTGCCATGGACTTGGGTACAAGGGGTCTCAGGCATCCTCTGAGTGAGGCAAAATATAAATGGTAAGCATACATATTTCAGGTAGAAATCCATTCAGGATTGGGACTCCTCAAGAAGGTCTTGGTGAGGTACAACATCTAATAACCGTAGCATTTCCACAAGCAAATTCCTCTTCAACCCAGAGAGTCATAAGGCAAAAGCATTTGTTAAAAGCTTAGAGGTTTGGGGTTTTTATCCTTTGAACCTCTCCCCACTGCATTAGAACATGTACTTGCTCTCCGTAAGGACATGTAGCACCCAGGTACATCTGCCTCTTGCTCTGAGGATCCCCAAGTTTCTATCAGGTTCCAAAACCTGCAAGTGAAATTGTATGTCAAAGTGGTCTCCTGCACTGAGTCCTGGAGATGTACCCAGGAGGATCAGGTTTCTCTTGAGAAGGTTAGCTTTGGCCTGCTCTGCAGGCACTGAATTTGCTTTGAGTCTGTTTTTCTTAGTTTTCTGGATTTTTTCTTTTTTATCTGAAATAGCCATTTATTCTCCAAAACTCAAAACCACAAACCCTGAATTCTCTCCCTACTCCTGTTTTGTATCTCACAGTTGAAATATGTAAATAGCAGGTGTTCCAAAGAGAACATAATTGTTTTACTATATGCCAGTGGATTTCTTCTGTTTATTGGTATCAATTTTTCAGCAGGTCCATTCCTGCAATTCTAAAACCGAAATCAACACTTAGGGCTTGTTACTCAAATGAAATAATTATTTTAATTTTTTCCATACATAATACATAAAAACGTTGCATAAATTTACATATCAAGAAGAATCTTGATCGCAAAAAAAGATACCCATCTCCTTGTTATCATAAGATTGTTGTTGCTACAAAACCATGGGAGGTGCGTATGCAGAAGTTATGGTTGCCGAGCAACTATAACAGCACAATTTAATGCCTAAGTATTGCAGATTTGAAAAAGAAATACAAAAGAGCACTGGCAACATCAACAATCACCATGTTATTGCTCTTCCCCAGTAAGAGAATTATATCCTGTAATGAAAATTATTCAATATAAGGGCTGTGATATTGTATTAATTTTCTAAAATGTATTTGACTTGAATTTACTCTCAGTTTCTCAGTACTCCCCAGGATCATTATAATATCATCACTGGAAGCCAACTATTTGAGCATTATAAAAAGATTTTGCAAAGAGGATGGAAAGCATTAAGGATTGCAAGTTATCTCCCATTTATATTGTTTCCAGATTTTAAAAGAAGGAAATCCAGCCTACGTTGCAGGAGGCAACTTGCCAGCAGAGGAAAATGGAGCCCTGTATATCATGTTGGGCACTGCAGTGCTCTTGAGGAACTGGATTTTGGAGACTTGGCCATTCTGTTGGGGACAGTATTTTGGGTACAGGATTCAGTGGTCCTGGTGCCTATGTGCACAGAGGGAGGGGAAACTCAGGTCAATGATCAGGTTCTGCTTTGCAGTTGAGATTCACCTGTCCAGTTGTACTGGACTGGGACCACTCATGTGGGTGGGTTTTGTTTTGGTTTTTTTTAAGATTAAATTCATTTTAAAATTGAATGAAATGAAATCAAATTATATATTTAATGTGTACAGCAGGGGAAAAGAAAGCTTAAAAAATTAAGGCTTCAGCATCATGTACACAGAGCTCTTCCATGGGAATTACTCAAGGAGGTTTGATTGAATCTATAAACCTTGAGCAAAATCCCTGTTTTCCTGGGAGGCAGAGTGTGGCCTGCAGTGATTTCACAGGGAGACTGGGTGGTCCCAACATGAAATCCCTCCTGCACCTCCATGAGATACACCTGTAGTAGATGGCTACCCCACTTCAAGGTAGAGGACAAGTCCAGGATGATGCTGCCCCCATTGCATATCCCTCACAGAGAGATGTGTCAGAGCCTAGATTTAAACAAGATGGAGATGGAAGGGAATGCTGTAATGTTAAGACAGCAAGTGTTCACTAAGTAAATTGTTTTATATATTATTCTAAGCTAAAACATTAGATATCTGAAGTTATTTAAACAGAGAAATTCATGGATTCTCAAATGAGAAGAACCTATAAAAGAGTTTAGAATGTTTACGCTTTGTTTCTGAATGTATCAATACTCATGTATGTTGCATAAGCTTATAAACACTCACCAATGTTTCAGCTAGTTCTTAATAAGGGTGGCAATTACTGTTGGCTAAATATTAGTCTAATGAAGCTCTTTATATCTGAAACTTCATCTCACTTATGCCATCATCATTCAGTGTTCAGTGATCCCACAAAATTAATTTAGATTGTCAACAGCATCATGCTGTTCTCATACTGGTAATTTAGGTAACAGTATATATCCTTCCATAAGCAAGGAAAAAGAGAATTTGCACATACTGAGTGAGGCTGATGCCACATTTCTGCAGCAATCTGGGACCTGTTTGGCATGTTTCACCTGTTGTTGTGAAAAGCTGGACAGACGTCACCATGTTTCCCTAACTCATAGACTATGATTGTATCTGCAGGGATCTAACTTGATTTTGCATGCATCTCAAACCCTAGCAGCCTCAAAGTTTGGCCAGTTCTTGTTTCACCTCAAGTGCTAGCTCATATTTCTGCAGTCTGCCAAGTCTGTCTACAAAATGAAAATACAAGAAGCTTTAAAACATATGGAACTGGAGCAGAGTATTTTTACCTTGGATTTATGTATTGAATATTACACATTGGGTAGAGAAATGAACTTGGAAGTCTTCTTCAACACTGTGTTTGCATGAGTCTGTAGTAACTATCCTTGTCCTTAACCAAGGAAGGTTTTCCTTGGTTTTCCTAACTGTTTTCCACTCCAGCAAGGCATCCTTGCTTGTGGCCCTTTAGGGAGAGCCTCCCTTTTTTTCCCCCCATTATGGTGTTCTGCTGCCTAGGGTTTCTTTTGGAGGACTTTTGCAGGGGAGATGGGTGTCTTGGCTCTTGGGCATGAATCCAATGCAGCTCTGATGAGCTGATGCCCAGGGCTGGACTTCCAAAGGAGCTGATGAGGCATTAGCCCCAGCTGTTCCCTTCTGGCTGGGGTGTTAGCCAAGAGGCTGCAAGGTCTTTCTTCCATGAATGCATGGGACATCCTGGACATGCCATGGGATAATTGTGAAAACATGGGGGAAAATAACCCAAGCAAGAATCTCTATAAAAGGAAACTAGAGAAGGCAGCAGCAGCATTAGGAGAGTGTCAAGAATAAAGGACCTGAGATGATTTCACATTTCCTAATTGGGAATGTGATCATAAAATGTCTGGGTTGTATTGATCATGTCATGGCAAATCCAAATCCCAGCTGTCTGAGATGGCTCTTGTCAGGTCTGTAAATATTTTCCAGGGAGTGTTTTTAAACCCCGTATTGGTTTTAGACTATTAGATATTCACTTATGTGTGTGGAGGGCTGGGGTTGTTATTTTCCTTTCTCATTTTTTTATTGCTGAACTATTTGGCTGCTCTGCTAGGGCCAATATAAGGGTTAATTAGGTAATTTTTATTTGGGTTGCAAATCCCCAATGCCTAATCCTAATTATTCAGAATTAACACCTACTATAAAAAGTCTATTTCATAACTTTTTTTTTTTTTCTTTTCCTGGCTAGATCACAAACACCGTTTTGCAAGAAAAATATGTTTCTAATAATATACTACTGTTTTCATATTTTAGTATAATAATTAAGCTGGTCCTACTTCTAAAAATCCAATTTTCATAAATGAAGCATCATCTAAATATTTAATTGCAGAGAGCAGATATTTTGGAGCAGGTGTTTCAGGAGCTGGTAGGTGTTCCTGACATGTTGGCAGCTGTTGGCTCTACATCTGCTTTACAACTGCGAGGCTGGGAGATTTTGGAGCAGTAGTTGTTAGCGGGGTTTGGAGGAGCGGATGAGGCTCATGTGTGGGTCATTGCATGGTGCTATACATGACCCTGCAGCCCTTTCTCAGCTGGGGCTCCCATTCGCATCACGATTAAAGACGGGTGAGGTGCCTTTTAGCATGATAAGTGCCCCACAAAATTAGTTCAGAATCAGGTTGTTGTGAAACATAATCTAATCACTTGCACATGGTTTGTGGTTTCTACAACAGTTTTCAGTTAACACAATACAGTTTTATTTCATGGTAGGCTTCTGGTTTGTGGGTATGCTTGTGTTTACTTCTAATGACCTTCCTGAGGACCTGCATTTCAAAGCTGTTGACAATACCCAAGCTGGAGCCGAGTCCTCCAGCAATGATGCTCAGCCTTTAGCATCCCAGCCCAGCAGTGCCGGCTGCTGCAGAGATCAGGCATATGTGCCTCTGCTCTGCAGTGTCCCACAGACCCAGGATGCTCGTTAGCCTCTTCATAGCCATGGTTTAAAGCAGGGTAATCTGTAAGAAAACAAATAGAATAAAGCATAAGAAATAATGCATAAGACAGGTTGCCAGTATTGTGTGGAAAAACCACTTCAATGCTCAGGAAAAAGGTTTCTGGTTCAGGAGATGTTCTGGTAAGGACGGTTTCTCTGGTAGTGCATTGCATGGAAAGCAGCTACTTGCCAAATCCTTTGTTAATTCCCTGCAGATTTAAGCAGAAACATGGGACAAAAGGCTCTGCCTCCTAATAACCCCACCATGCTCTAAGAAATGCAAGACATGCAAACCGATGTTCTTCCCCTTTATAGCTCTCATGGGGAGATGGACATATCTCCAAATACCCTGGAGGCAGAGCACCGAGGACTGTCTGTGGCCTTCAGTTGTGTTAAGATGTTTGGCGGCTTCTGATGTTGGACTATGAACTCTGATTTGGGGGAATATTCCCGAATTTGTGAGTAGTGAGAGGTTAATAAAAATTCTTTGAGGTTGCATATATGCCTGATATGCTGTAAAACATACTGGAGATTTGGCTACCTTTTTTCTTTTTCTTTTTCCCTTCATAATTTTAATGGGAAAGTTTTTAAAAAGGTTGTTTATTGGTGAACCGTGAAATCCTGCTTTAGTTAAGCCCACTATTAAAAACAAGTATATAAATATAGATTTTTGCTTTTAATGCTGAATACGGTTCAGGTTTCTCAGTACTGAGCTTAAGGGTGGGTGGGGAAGCTACTGGATTTATTTTGCCTGCAACTTGCATGAATAAATATATATTTTCTTTAAATCTCATTTTCCTTGACTGTGAAATGAATTTAAATGAACATATTAAATAAGCAGATTTGCCAAGTAGGATTTAGATTAGTTTCCAATATCTACAACAGATTTTTTTCCTTCTGCCCATCCTCTGATGCCCCATCCCATTCCAATGGCAGTGCCTGGGCGTAGGCTGGGCTGAGGCTGTGCCTTAGGGAGCTGCTGCTGACAGCACAGGGCAACTCTTGGTGTTGGAAATTCAGACCGGACCTGTTTCTTCTCCCTCTATTGCCAATGGCAAACTCCTCCAACTTTAAAACACCACAGGAGAGCTGTTGTACCCACTTGTGTTGTCCCAGCCCGTCATGCTGGGGGAGATCCCTGGGGGTTTGGGTTTGGTTGGTTTTGGATAACCTCCAGCAGCTTCATGGTTTGCAGCAGACTCCTGAAATCTGGCAGGGAGGAAGCCTTCAGGCCAGAGAAGTGCCTTTTCTGGGTCCCACAAAGTGACTTTCAGGTTTAACAGAGCTATAAACTGTGTTTTAAAAGGCCCCATTTCCCTCCCTTGGCTCCTGGGTTGCAGGTGGGTTTTGGTTAAATGCCAAAATTGTTGACCCTAACCGTGGGGCTGGACATCAGTAGGTCATGGGTCCAGCATCACCCTAACACCTGCATTGTGCCCCAGCATTCCTGAACACCCCAAGTGCCTCTCAGGGTGGGAGGACTTCCATCTTGCCATGAAAAGCAGGGGAGCAAGCATGAGAGACAGGGAAAAAAAAAGCCTAGGACCTGGGCTGAAGAAATTCATTCTTTTAGATAGCTCTGCCCAAGTTGATTTGTTTTATAGATTTCCTTAGAAACTAAACAAAACAGGAAATGACATAAAAATTATGTTAAGAGGAAGTTATTTAGTTTGCATAGGCAAGATCTGTATGTTAAGGAATGCCAGATTTACGGTTACACATGTCTGCAACCTTATTTCTGCTCCCATGAGCGTATGCATTACACTACAATCTTTAACTACATAATCACGTAATATTTTCCCATTGCCTCTCTTTTAATATTAGAGGTTGGATACAGAAGTGGGAAGAATCAGGATTGCATGGGCAATTGTAAAAATGGCATTTCTTAACTTTCAAGCAGTTGGCTTTGCAATTGAAATAACTTTCTTCAAATGTAATTTTTTCGTATGTAATTATATATATCCAGTGCTGAATGCTAGAAAGCAGTGGGGATTACTGGCAAGCTTTTGGAAACTCCTTAATTTCCTTCTAGCAATGAACGGGAGACATGGCATTCTTTTCTGTAGATTTCCCAATGAATTCATCCTTTTTTTTTAATAGCTCTGAATAAACATCTAAAAAAAAATCTGGTTAGGAAATATTGTAAATAATTATTCTTGCATATTTTTCATCATCAAATACAAAGTACATTGTTGGATCAGTAAGTATAATGCTGAAGAAATTGGGCTTTAATGAACATATGCTGACATGGCCTCACAATCTCGCTTCATCTCCCCTATTAACTTCCTAGCACCCAGGAAGCCTTTGGCTCACTGCCTAAATAATGGAAGAATAATTAGACTAGTAATTGAAGAATGCCAAGTCAAACTTCTAAGGAACTTATCTTTTAGAATCGCTCTGAAGCACGTTTCCCACACTGCCTGGCAAGGTGGTTCTTGAGGAATCATTTTTTATGTTTTCAAGAAAAAATAGTGGGTCAGGGAACCGCCGAAACAAACTTGATATTTGCCTTGTAAAATAGATAGAAATATATACATATATCTTTTATAAGTCTTTGAAGGAAGTGTGAGAAAGTATAATTTATCCAGTCTTATGCTCTCCTCATACCTGTTGGCCAGCCTTGCTGTATGTTTTGAGTGGGGCTGGATATATAGTCTAGGATGTTCAGACGCCTCTCAAGCATCTGCATCCCACAGGATTATAATGCTGGAATAACATATCTAACCTTGAATTTACTTTGTTTTTACAATTTAATTCTAAGTGTTTAAGACCTACAGCATTCTATTTTAATTAATGTAGGTGTTACATAGACAGCTAGAGGAATGTGTTGCACTAAGAACTGAAATTTTCTATTCAAAAGAAAGTCATAACTTAGCAGTGGTAGCTGCTTTCCAACTTTGATCCATCAAATGAAATTTTGCTGCGGAACAAATTCCTCAGTGGGAATTTCCATATCAATTCAACGGTCAATATGTGATGGATGAAAAACTGCTTCTTGCACTGTCAGTTCCCAGCCTGGGGGCTCATCCACCTCTCTATAATAGCAAAGTTGATGGAGGCACCTCTCAGCGTAGCACAAGTCAGGGTATTTCCAGGTGAGGTTTTAGGAGAGGATTTTCCCTATTCCTTCTTGCTTCCCTATATCCAAGAACTATATCCAAATATTCTGGAATATTTGTGTCATGTATATGCTCACGCTTTCCAGCTGACCATCAGACTTAACTGAGTGTTATTCCCACATTTTGTTCAATATTGTGTGATGCCAGATCAGGTTTACACTGTTTTGGTTTATATTCATAAATGTTTGCCTACAACTCTGAAGTCCAGAAGCTCATCTTACAGGCTGAGAAACAGTGATAGCCACAGATTCTTTATCTTGACCAGTCAATCACAGAACAAAAGCATGGGGGCAAGAATGATTTTGAGGGAGCTTTGTGCAACAGAACCTCCACATTGCACAGATGCTAACACAAGGAGCCTTCATATTTAAGGAAACGCAGCTAGTGTTGCCTACTCTCCAAGAGAGATCAGCATAAGGTTTTTTCATAATGTCACTTCATCTTTCAATAATATTAAGACGTGGAACCATATTCCAAGTGTTTAGTGTCATGGGAAATGAAGCGGAATGTTGGTAATTTCTACAGCAGCAGAGTAAGGGGGGGGGTGATAGCATTCCAACCAATTACTAGTTTCAGGTGGTACTTCTATATTTAAATTTCTTCCCAGTTATCTCAGCATA
>NC_137743.1:2130000-2237500 GCF_963264785.1 Psittacula echo
TGTGTTTGATTGGCTCACATAGGTTAAGTAAAACAAGGGTTTAATTAATACTGAAAAAAAATTGCTTTTCTGTATCAATTCTTTTAACTAATGAGACATGTCCTCCAGTTCTTGCTCTGTTTTCCTACTTATTTTCTGAAATTGCACCTTTCTAATGGTGTTTCTCATGAAATGAGAGGAAAGCAATGAATTTCTGGAACTGCGGGTGATGTTAGTAGCAATGCCCCAAATAAGATTACCAGGAGGTGCAATTTTTTATAACAATAACAGTAACATTGATTTCCTTTGCTTTATAACTTTGTTTTCATAAATATAGTTGAGTGTAATTGACAGGCATGTGAGTCAATGAAAATGGGACTTAACTGCTGAAAATACAGTGGGGGACTAACTTCTACTCACTCCCTGTGCCTTTTTCAGCTCCTGGAAATGTATCACAGTGGGTGAGTTGCACATTTTTCTTCCTTAAATACTCTTGAAAGCATAGGGACAAAGAAAGGAATTCAGAGAGAATATTTTGGGGGTGTAGAAAAATGTTTCCAACAAGTAAAAACTGCTGTCATGTGGTGTTAACCTAATGAAGTAATTTGGGTGAATCCCTGAACCTATTCAGACAAAATCATAGAATGTCTAGCACTTTGAATGGTGCAGCATTGCTTTACCTACAAGATAGGCTTTAATATGTAACACTGCTTTTAAAGCAGAGCTTGATTTCTCCAAATGAACCATTTTTCGGATCAACTTATGTGTTGCCAATGCACTTAGCACTCACCAGGGCACTGAAGAAAGCAAAGGCCTTGAGTAGCAAGATCATGTGATTTATTATCGATTTTTCACACATAAAAAAGTGCTGTTAAAAAAAAGGGGGGGGGGGGAAATTAATTTCTTCAAGTATAAAGTATATGACAATATAAATCTTTTCAATACATGACTTTCTGAGCAAACATGGCATGACAAAATGCCCAAGTGGATGACACGAAACCCAAGTGAGAAAAACCTGCTTTAACTGTAATGCTGCAAATATTTTTGTCTATCTGTATGTTCATCCACACACTTGAACTAGGACCAGTGAGGTACCTGGTCCACATTAGCCAAATCCAGCTCTTGACTGTAGTATTGCTAAAGTCAGGTCTCATCTGTGTATCTGGATTATGTTCTCCAGGATCGAACCATTGAGTCATGAATGATTGCACAAATCTTTGGGAATAGGCATGGAGGTCTGCTGACCAAAACACAACCTCCTGGCCCTGATGCTTGCTGCTTTGGGTGTCCTGTCCCATACAGGCACACTGGGGCCACTCCCTGCTTGGGAGCATTTGCAGTTGCCCACTGTGATGGTTTAAAGTCCAGGATGAAATGGCATCAGCTATAGAATTATTGCATCATCTCCACGGCGGAGAAGCACAAGTATCCTTAGTAGTCTGGGGGTGAGTAATGGGCTCTGGGCATCTGTGTCCCTATAGTCCATTCATTTTGCTTTCCTTGGATGTATGTATGAGTGAGTAGAGGGAGAAGAGTTAGTATAAACCCAATGAGGAAAAAAAAATAGCCCAGTGAATGTATTGTATATACTGTTACTTTGGGGTTTGGAGGGCATTTCTGTGAGCAGAACAAAAAAACACTGCACAGCTGTGATTGCAAGGCAGTCTATTATCTGCATTATCTCTCCTTAGGATGGGCAGGAATTCTTCATTTCATGCATCATTTAAAACTTGCTACAGTGATCCCACAAAGTCAGTAACGATGCTAAGTACAAAACTTTAATAGTGTTGCCATTCAGACACAAGGCACCAAACTCATTTCCCTGCAAGCTGCAACATCGGCTGGTACCACGAGTCACTTGAAATATTGCAATCAGTACAACAATGCTCAGGCGAACTCAACCAGAGCTACCGGTGCAACCTCAGAATTTCACATTTTTACACGCTTTTGTGTGATTTATAGCTCGATGAAGTCTTATCTCCCCAGCCTACTGCCATAGGCTAATAGTCTGTAACAAAGCTCAGTCTCAAAAATGTCAAACATAATGAAAAAGGGAAAATCACAGCAGAGGAAGTTGGTGGTAGCCTTTCCTAAGGGTCTCTGTCTCAGAGGGTGTACAGGCTCTTTTGGTTCATGAGCTAAACCAAGGCAAGCAGGACACTATCGCACTGCACCCTTGCTGATGCTGCTCCCTGCACTAGGATGAAGCCTCCCCTGCCACAGATGTGCCCGTGGAGCATGCGAGGAGAGACACTGCCCTCTGCCAACCCAAGGAAAACATTGCTGGCTTTCCTCTGGCTTAAGACCAGCACAAGTTGCCGGCCAGGATGGACAGAGCTTGGAGCAACCTGCTCTAGTGGAAGGTGTTCCTGCCCGTGGCACGGGGTTGGAACTGAATGAGCTTTCAGGTTCCTTTCAACCCAAACCATCCCATGATTCTATAACCGTGTTGCATTTGTTGGATAAAGGCAATCTTAAATATAAAGTTAGTTTATTAACTAAGGAACTTCATTAGATCCCAAAATGCTCTGCCTTTGGCATCTCCAACCAGGAAAGTTCCAGGTGTGAGAATACAGGGAACATCAACAGAATCTGGTGAATCTAACAAACTAAATGTGTTATTATCTGAAAGCCTGTGAACCACTGCACCCACTACAGACCAGCCATGTCCAGGTGGTGGAAACACTTTGTTTCTCAGATTGCAAATCCATAACATGGGTATAAACCGTGGCAGGAGAAGGTTGTCTTTCTTTTGTGAACTTTAATTTATTAATGCCTGAATAATGCTTTCAGGTTCGATGGAAAATGTTATATAATTATAATAAATAGATATTGACTTCAAAGAGTCTCCATAGGTCTGTGCTTTTTGATCCCATTCTAAAACTGTAATTATCACTATCCCATAGACTTAAATACAAAACTGTACGAGTGCAGATATTCATCTGTAATCTGTTGGTGTGTGGTTTTACATTTTAGAGAGGAGGTGGTAGGATACAAACCCTCAAACAACAACAAGTGGAGATGGCTGTGTTTTTACTGAGAAATAGGGTTTTTCTGGGGTGAATCGAGGATCAGTTTTTAGCTGTGCAGGCCCCATGATGGGACTGCTTGGAGCTGCTTGGGCTCAGCTGGGACAGTGGGCACCCAGCTCCAGACACTTGTCAGGCACATCCCTGATGCCCCAGCTTGTAATTAATGAATCATCAATGTTCTCAACTGGGACAATGTGGCTCTGGTGGAGGGTAATCCCAGATACAAATATTGGCCTGCGCACCATAGCTCAGTGGCAGACGTCACAAAAATATCTGCAGGTCAGGGACTGTGTTTCCAACATTAATTCATTCTTTTAAAATTTTACCTTCTTATCAAGCAAAAGAGGCCAAGCAGATTTTTCCCTCTACTCATTTTAATAAAATTGGCTTCCAAGCTGCAACATCGGATGCCAAAATTCAACCTGGAAATGCTGGCAGCCTCATCACTAGCGCAACGCCAGCAATGGTGTTGCAATTATCAGTTGATCTTCTGTTTAAATACAACCCAGCATGTGAGCTGAATACAGACAGGTTAGAAAAAAAACTGTGAAAAAGAAAAAAAAACCCCATAATTCCTTAACAATTCTAAAATGGACTCAAGTCATAACATACACATTGTTTGCTCAACTAAAATGTGCTAAACCGAAACAAATTAAATGCAACAGAGAATATGATAGCAGAAGGGTGAAAGTCATTTCAACAAAAGTAAAAAGAATTGGCGTTTCCTTCTAGTCCTCTGCATGGCTTTGCTTACCCTGACAGATGGAAAATTGTGTAAAAAGGGAAGAAAATGCCATCAGAAATTGCAATCAGATGCTGATATACTCGAGGGCCACTTTGGGTGTCTTTTCCTTGCCTGCTTGCTCCATCTCTGGAAATCCACAAGTGCTGTACAGCAGGTTTAGCTGGGACTCTATGTGTTGAGGAGCTGTCCTGACAACTTCCACACCTTGAGCAGAATCTCCCAGAGAGCCAAGGGGTAGGGACACATCTCACCTCCATGGGAATAACCCCAAAACCCACTCCAAAGCATTTTGGGACTAAATCAGACTAACAGCCAGTGAGGACCTGCAAAATCTTGCAAGGTTCTTACCTGCTCTGAGTATGAACTAAAGCTAAGCCCTGTTATGGTTATCTATATCCAGATCTAGTTGAAGATGTCCATGCTCATTGCAGAGGGTTGGATTAGGTGAGCTTTGAAGGTTCCTTCCAACCCAAACTATTCTATGATTCTATATCTGCAGTTTATATTTATACAGCAATAATGTCTCCTGGAATTTCTGGCTTCCCTGAACAATGGAAAACACAAAATAAATGGAGATGCTTAAAACACAGACATGTAAAACATCACCTTAATGGACAGGTGGCCAAGTGCTAATATTTTCCTGCCGAAGGCAGCCTGGGCAGCCCTGGAGAGCAGTGTGTTGGGAGCAGTAGATAGGGAGCCTGAATGGGAGCCATCTGAGATATCAGAGAAACATGATTTTGCAAGTCAGAGGAGGGGAAGGGGGAAGTGTTTTTACAATACTTAATACACTTGCTTTCATGCCACTTTCAGACCAGATTTTGTTTAAAAAGGCCTGTTAGATAGCTCCCCGAACTGTGGTAATAACTTAGCTCTAATATTCCAGTACTAGCATCTGTTCTTTCTTAGGTTTCCCCCTTAAATTTCTTTTTTTTTCAACTTGGAAACAAACCCAAACAGTGCTAAACTATAGCAAAATACCCAGCAGAGGATATGAGTGGTTACAGGTTTCCAGCTTCACTGGAAACACGCTGGTCTCCAAACTGTGCAAAGAGAATCCAACACTTCAAGCACAGCTTCATGCCAAGACATGTGTCCAAAAAAACCCAGATGCCTTCAGTGTTTTATTACATGCAGCACTGAGTAGTTCAATGGCTCTGACTGCAGTAGCCAGGAATATTGGGAAATCACAGATGCAAACACATACACATGCAGAGAAATATGCAGTCCTGTGACTTTAGGACTAGTGAACATCGGGCTTGTTGCTCAGGGTAAGAACTGTTTCCAAGCTGGGATAAAGTGGAATGAAAACATATTGTTTCTTCACAGGCAAGTTCAGACCTGGTGCAACTTGATATAGTGAATACTTTTGGAACCAGCTTAGGCATGTTTAATAGTACCTATAGAGTTTATACGCTCAGATTCAACGTCAGAAGAAGGTGTAAAATGAAGTTTGAGCTGACCTGTAAGTAGACAGTTAAATAGGCAGTTGCACACTGAGATCATATTAACAGACTTGCATGTGCCTACCAGTTTCCTATAACAGTCTAACAAATTAACATTTCTTGCATCAGTAGCCAGAAAAACTGAGATGCTGGTGGTGATCAGGTCAACTGTTGAACATCAATGTGAACTTTTACTGCTCCTGTTACTTTACTTATTCTCAGTTACCATGTTTTATATTTAGTTCAGTCACACAGTGAAGGAGATGTGACTTTACAACCATCACCATTCACAGAATGTCTCAAATGCATGGAAGCTTACATGGATTCGTTATCAGGGACACCAAAAATCTCTTGGACTATTTAAAAAAGGAATTTATAGAAAGTGAAAAGATCTAATTCAAAGGCATCAGAGTTTTTTTCTTCTGTCTCCAAAACTCAAACTAAAATCCACCAGTTGATATCCTGTAGGTTCTTGGTCAACTAACTGAGAGTCAACCAGGCTGGTGAGCTACCTCCTAACTGGAGCTTAGGACCAAAACCCTAAATGGGTCTTGGCCAGTAAACTGAAAATCCACCGAAGCCAGATATTAGGAAGCAGAATCCCTTATTAATTTTCACTACAGCTATAGCTATTCCCAACAGCACCCAGTAGCATCCAGGTTTATGAGCGGTTTCTATCAATCAGCCCTTCTGTACAATCACCTTCCCATCTGGGGCTGTATAGGGAAAGGAGAAGGTAGTTCCGTTGGCATGGTGGCACTCCAGAAGCACATCCAAAATCTCCCATTTGGGGCATTTAGAATCCTGCTACAGTTACACGTCAGGTGGATGGGGGTTTTGTGTCTCTTGGCCCTGTGGCCATATCATAAACTTAATTGAACAGTTTGGGGGTTTTTAATCCTACAAGTGCACGTATGAATTTTAGATTTCTTTTTCTTGTCTCCTGAGCCATGTTCTGTTTCTCAGAGATATCAATAAGAAGAATAAAACTTTGCTAGATGGATGTTGAGCTTATGGGAGAAATTAACAGATTAAGGCCAGGTTGGACAGGGCTTAGAGTAACCTGCTCTAGTGGAAGGTGTCCCTGCCCATGGCAGGGACTTGGAACTGGATGAGCTTTAAAGTCCCTTCCAACACGAACCAGTCTGAGATTCTATTATTTTATGACATAAGCGTAGCCACTCAGTCCTTGTGTCTGAAGGCACAATGTGAGGGGAAAAGTGAAGGCTGTTATAAGGAAAAATAAGATCTTGGACCTGCTTTCAGATGTTCCTCCCCAGCTCTGGAACCATCTCCAGATAAGACTGGCACAGTAGGAAGTGCAGTGACAGCACTGCTGTGTTTGGGGAATAAGAAGATGATGAGCTCCTGGTAAGGCAGGAGCAGGTTACGAGATGTGTGGGAATCTCATGAGGCTCTGGAGCCTCAGTGGCCACTCTCTTCTAATGTGCTGCCAGGCCTCTAAGTTCACAGTGATTTTCCTTGGCAATTTACCTATTATTTTTTCCCTTTTTCCTTTGTTGCAAGCACAGTGCAATGTTTGCACTTCATTCAGGAGGATGGGCAAAGCAATTCTTCATTTAACTGCTGCTGTGCTGGCACTGGATGCTTGGATTGACAAGGTCTGAGACTTGGAGACCATGCAAATACATTTGCAATGCCCAGCCGGCAGTGTAAGGTTAATGACCTGCAGAGATCTGCACAAACACTGCGGGAAGGTTTGCCAAAAATGTTGGCACGTTTTTGTTGGCCCCACAACCACATATTAAGATCATAGCTAGGGGCCAATTTGTGGACACAATCCATGGTCCGTGTTGGGAGAAACAGGACTGAAGAACAAGGGAGGTGAGGTGTGACTCCTGCAAGAACTACTGAGGGGACTGTTAGATTGAGTAGCCATGAAACCCTGGAGAACAAAAAGACTATCTTTTCATTCTATGCTGTCATTTCATGGTGCCAGCTTAGCCCCTCTGGTGTGGCCTCTGACTTCTTGGCCAGTTTCGCAGGAAGAATATTTTCCACTTTGCTTCCAGGCACAGGAGAGCAAAGGAAAAGGTGAAATGCAACTGAGAGAAATATGATAGCCATAAAGCGCAGCAGGACTTGCCACGTTGGGTGGTCACCCAGCATTACTCGAGACATCAAACTCTGCGGGGAGAAGAACAAGGCTGTCATCCCTGCCGTTGGGAATAGCACGACTGGTCTTTAGTCATCCCCCAGATGAAACATGCAACTGTATTTTGGTAGTATTCAACAAACAACACGCGTATAAAAAGGTAAAATTTAGACAAGTGGACAACTGGAAAGTGCAGCTAATTAAAACAGACAGAACACAATTATTTTCCTTTTAAACCAGACTTCCTAGAATTCGATGTATTTTGCCAGATGGGAGTCTCATTATATGACAGTTTGGTACTTTGAGTGAATGAAAGTCTCTACTTAGATGTGCAAAAATGTCCTTATGAGTTTCAGTAGTATTTATTAAAGACCATGGAAACTATACACAGCTTACGCCCATGCCTTTCCCAAACACACAGTAACACCTTTCTAACTAACAGTAACTACAAATAAGACTGAAGAAATTGTTCAGTTTTTTATCTGAGAGATTTTAACAGAGCTCAATCTCAAGTGCTGCTCTGCAGTGTCAGCTGGAGGTTGGAGTCTGAAGGCAGGCGATGAGTCCCGCTGTGACACACTGGAAAGGAGCTCTGTGATGCTCCCTCTCTGTATTCATGCATATAACCTTTTTCCCTATTTCTATATATATATGTAAAAAAATTGTGTAGGGATATATGTAAGTATAGATATGCGTGTATATATATGTATATTCCTCTGATCTCTCCAAGTGTAAGTAACAGTAATTTTCCCCTGAGCAATACGGGACAAAGCACTCTCCACATTTTCAACACTTCTGCATTCATTTCAGCAATCACTTTAGTATGACTTACTCCCTTTACCTATTTCCTCTTGTGAACCTGGCCAAGATTAATTTAAGACACTTTCAGGACATTCTTGTATTTAGAGAATTGTTGCTGAGCACTTTGTGAAAAGCAGTTTCCTTTGCGAGGTTAGTTATTAACACAGAGCTCAAGGCACTACAAAAACTATCCAGTTATGAAAATCTAGGATGTCCTCTTCAAGTTTGATTCAGCAACAGAATTCACTGAAGATAACATCAACTGTATTAGATAGAACTGCAATTAAAAAGCTATTAAAAATGTGTTTGGATAACGAGAGTGTGTACGTTTATATATGTATTGTGAGTATATATCTATTACTTTAGTTGTGTATGGCAAGACAACTCTTTAGTTTGATATTAAATTACATTTAAAAGTTAATATCTGTTTAGTTTCACCTGGATGCTGCTGAAGAGTGTGCAAAGTCATTCAAGAATTTCACTGGGCTTTGTAAGGAGCTTAAACCTGTGATACCTCTGTATTATCTACTGCATTCAGAAAACATTTACCTGCCTATAAAGAGTCTTCATATAACTTTTTCAAATCAATGTGCTAAACACCCTTTTGGTTTTTACTAGCTTGCAAAGTGGTGGGAAGCCGAATGATTCACTTTGAGCCTTTTTGTGCTCTTTGATTGTATGAGGCAGGTACCTGCATCATTTGCTGATATTTGACCAGACCCTCTTTTGTAACTGCTTTTTTTTTCCAGTAAACATTGGCAATTTTATTTCTTCAGGCTCCTCTAAAAGCCACTTCATGTAAAGAACGCTCGTGCAAATGGCTGGCACAATTCTGTGTTGATTAATGAGGGAATGGAAATTAGAGTAAAAGCGAAACATGCCAGAGAATGATTTGTAAATAAAAGCACATTTAGTACTGTGCTTAAACTTAAACTGTTTGTGCATCTTAAAAAACAATCTCTGTGCTCTTTTTATTGCATTCCTCTTTTAACCCCACAAATTTCTTTCTTTGTATTATAATCTGAATTCTAATGTCTTTTCATCTTGTCATCTGGCCTCTGGAGTTGAGAATGATATAAACGGTATATTGCTGGTAAATGTCATGGGTGCTGACGAGATGTCAGCAGACCACAGCTGAGAGCTGTGGAATTCAAATCAAGAGAGACTGATCCTTATCTCAAATGATGTGCTGTGAGATTCCTCACCCCTTCCCAAACTTGGTCCTGCTCCAGCACACTAGGATGAGGCTACCTTAGGATTTTCCTGTAAAGACTGCAAACTCCCAGAAATTCAGTTCTGTCAGGATGAAAGTAGCTTATTTGAAGGAAAAAGAAAACCAGGAGGGCATTTTCTCGTGAACTTCGACTTGTATGAGTTGGAACTTCCGAATGTTGTTCTATCTACTGCACATTTAACCTGAATCTAAATATGCTGGTGCGCTGCGCTGGTTTGAGAGTAGGTAGGAAACTGCATCACAGAAAAAGTGAGTGCTATGTTAGGATTAAACCTCTTGAATAACTCAGCTTACAGGCTACAGTAAGATACTCAACTAATGAATCAACATTGAGCAGTTGCATTTGCATAAGGGAGGAAGAGAAGACACCGCACAGTAAAGGCAGCCTCTAATTTACGAAAAAGAGATCAAATTCCTTTTTTTTACAACATTTTTTTTTTTCCATTTATGTTTTTATATGTCAATGTAAAAATGTTTCCATGGAGACTGTAAAGGTTTTTATTAAAAGGTCGATAATATACCTCCTACATAATAATTTAAGCAACTTGAGTGAAACCTTATGATCTTGTTTTTCGACATGTTCCAGTTGGCGTCTTTCCCCCATTGTAACCTATGCCAGAAAAAATGCTGTGAAACTGTAAAACCTGAGAATATGGCATTGTAGCAGTACATATATATAGATATAAAAATATTAATGTTTGGAGGTAAGAAATACATTAGCACGATAAAAGTTGGCTTGGTGCTGTGGTTACGTAATACTTGGTGTTAACATGTAGCATGTACTGCATACGCTACACCAGCATATTTTGTGATATATAATCCAGTGTTTATCTATATTCAAATTAGAATATATATTTTTGCTCTATTCCCTGGAGACATATTATTTAAACAATCTCAGTCGCAAAAAAATAAACATAAAGACTGAAGCTAAAATAACTCTGAAGGATTTTTCCCAGTCCTGATTACACTGCACTCTCTGCTGTCCTAATATATCTTTAATTATTATAACTGATCTGAACACAAAAGGGACAGATTCCGCTGCAGAGAGCTGGCTTAGCTCCACAGAAATTTCCAGTGGAAGTATGTTCACTTTCATCAGGAATAAACCAGACCCAGCTTTGTGTTCTTTCCTGCCCTATCTCCTTTGGTCCTTTGCATTTTGCTGGTCCATGCCAAATTGTGTGAGCCTGAATAAAACCCCGAGCCCTGCTCTGTCAGGATTCGCTGTCTTAACTATTTCTCTGATGTCTCCTGTTACTCAGGTCTCCAGTGAGAAGGCAGAAAAAGCCTTAGACCCTGGTTTTGCATCATTGCTTCCTTTGGTTTACAGACACAATTGTAATGCAAGGCAAGATAGCCGAAGGCTGTTGGCTGCAGCCGAAGGGTATGCTCAGTTTATGTACTCGGCTGATATTACCACTCCTCCAAGAGAATATTTGCCTTGAGCAGTAGCTGAGGACATCATAAAGCAAGTAGGATCTGGAGCAGATGTGAACATGTGCAGCACCCTGCTGTCAATAACATTTCCTTAAACTGCATCTAGTGCCATTCTGAGAATGAAACAAACCACTTCACCTTCCTGAAAGGCAACTTTGCCAGTGTAGGAAACTTTATGGGCATTTGCATAACCTTAATCTTCTGGTGAACATTTGCAGATTCTACACTATTGCTTTCAGCAGCCAAGTAGCTAACACAAGCCCTTTTAACTGTGTGCTTTTTGATTAACCAGTAGTATCTGGGAATAATAATTAGTCATGGCCATCCATCCTACAGGGTTGATTAACCGGGAATAAGCTGCACATTTTTTTCTTTTTTACTTCTTTTTTTTCTCTTTATTTCCTCTTTTTTTTTTTAAACTGTAGAGCTTTTCTGTGGTAATTCCACCATTCATTAGGATGGAGAAATTGGCTCCAAACCAAGTACTTCTGCCAAAGCCATTATTTCCATCATCACAGTCTGCATCAGTCTGCAGTGCAGCCTAGTAGGAAGACAATGTTCTGTCCCCTTGTGGTTCTTAAGTTATGGGTAAGGAGCTTACATATATTAAAAGGAGGGTCTTCACTTAGTCTTTTAATCTTTATGAGCACTAATAATAGTCAACTCCATTTCCAAAATTTAGAAATGCTTGCTTTCAACATAGAAGGGTTGCACATGTTAGGAGATGTCTCAGTTCAATGAGATTAGAAGCTACATGTTTTCTTCCAATGCCTACACAGTTTAGTTTTTAAAAAAGGGCCCCTGTATCTTTAATGCATATGCTTTCCCTCCTATACTTACATTCTGTATCTTTAAGAGGATAATTGCTGAATTGAAATTTGAGAGTGTTATCTTAATAACCAATTACTCAAATAACTTTGAAATTGGCTTAAATTGGCTCGTCATGCTACATTTACCTGAATCTTTTTATGGGAAAGTTAGGAACAAAAAAAAAAAAAAAAAAAAGAAAAAGAAAAAAAAAGAGAAAAGAAAAGGAAAAAACCCCTTTGGCAGCCTGATTTGTTTAGCATTGCTGGAGGTTCCTGTTTGCAGCAGGGAGAGTGGCCCTGCATAACCCCAGCATGGACCCCCTGCCCGGCCACCTCCGGTAAGGCAGAGGAATGTGGCAGGAGGCCGGAGTGGCCAGATCCTTCTGCCCGCTGGCTCCCCTGAGGGCCTGCCCAAACACTGCCTGCTGACTTCCAACCCCTGCCTGCTGCAGAGAGGGATTCCGGGATGGGAGGATGGATGCTGGCTGGAGAAATCTGCTTCCTCTTCGCAATGTGTTTGTAGTCAGCACGCCAATGGCATGCAATAGAGGAAATGGGGATATTTTATAGCTCAGGTTATAATGCTCATTAAGAGTAGTGAGAATCAAGATAATCTTTAAGGATTTTGTATGCTTAGTAATATGGTTGGCATAGATATAGATATTGATATGGTTCATCAGTAAGAAGGCAGATGTGACCCTGCATTACACACACACGTTCTTTCATCATTTCCTGATGTAAAATAGATGGCAGACTGATACAACTTCAGTAAACCTGAATGCTCTCAGTTAGAACTATTCAGACAGTTGCATTTCACAAACATTTTATACTGCTTTTGAAGAGAACTCATTTACGCTGAGAGCAGGATCTCCAGTTGACATTGACTTTCCAAACTGACTCATATGTCTCATAGCTTGAAACTCAGCATTTACCAGTTCAGATTCATCATTTTATGCTGGAACACCTGAGTGTTTTATTCTGCACTTGGAAGCACTGAATACAAGATCATATTGCTTAATAGCCAACATAACGGGCATTGCTGACCGTTAATGGATCGTGTTCTCCATGGCCTGGCTGCTGTGAGGTGGAGCAGTGTCTGGAATGTGATGGATCTACCGACAGAGCAAAAAATCATTCTGAATCCTCTTTTGTTTTGCTGCCCTACCAAATTTCAGACAAAAAGGGTCCCCACAGAGGATCTGTGAAAGAACCAAAACTCACACAAGCGAGTCTGATTTAGGAGGAGTCAGAATTAAAAACAAAGTGCTACTGGTTGTGCTCAACGTGGACAAGAGGAGACCTATTCCAGAAACCAGAAGAGGAGAGTTTCTCAGATTGAAGGGAGCCCACTGGATCTTGAACGCCTGGTACCTTTCGCCCAGCATGCTGCCCTCATATAATGTTGTGAAACACGACAGACTCTGAGGTTTTGGCATTCTCCTTGATTTTTTAATTAATCTTTTTTATGATAGAGTCTTCCAGTTTTGAATAGTTTTCCTCCCCCATTAAATGTTATCCATTAAATTAACCACTATTTTTTGCTATTAGATTATCCTGAATATTTGACCTTTGGATAATCCTAAAGTGTAACAGCATTTCCCTGCAGTGTTAGTTTCATTGAACATCTCAAAACAGAGGTAGCTCAAAATTACTGTGATGTTTGAGTTCTCATTTTTCTGAATGCTGTAAGTGATAGGGAGGAATAGGAGACCCCTCTACATAGTCCTAATCCATGCTTTAAGTAATTTCAAATATATTTGTCCTCCAACTAAACAAGTAGTTTAAAGCTACTCCTTGTCCAGTCTTCCCAGTAGAATACCCGATTTATCTTTCAATGCCTGAGAATACTCAGGGATACAACTAGATCTTTATTTTTTCTTTTTTCAAAGAGTAATCTATTCATATCAGCAGACCCAAACTCTGTCAGGTCAGGTAAAATGCCCGAAGCAAGAGTTTCAAGATCCAAACAGTATTGTTTTTCTTCAATTCAATTTGGATGAGTATAACAATAGAAATATGTCTCCTAGCCTTTTTATTTTCCCCAATCACTTTATCTATTCCTTTCCTTCAGATTTCCCATAATTATCACCAAATTAAATAAACTTTTCAAACTCATTTCAATAGCATTTTAAAATTCCATTTTCTATTACAGACATATACAGTAATAATATGAGCTCTGCCTCAAAGCTTAATCCCAGCTTTAATATTACACTCAATCTGAGACAAATCAAGTCTTATCTCCCACAAATAATTACTCCACTACAGCTGATTATCATGCCAAGCTTTCTAAATCCAAGAAGATAAATTATTAATTTCACCTTTTTGTTCCAAACCTTACCCATAATTTTAATCTTAGCTTTGGTCATATTAAATGTAAATATTGTCACATAAACAAAATATAAATACACATCTTTTGCTATTGCAAGGGTAAAGATCTAGCAGTAAGGTCAACTAAATGTCCTGAAGTCCAGCAACAAACCAAGTTAGCCAATTTACAGCCCTTTTGAGCCCTCACTCCAGCCTTATCTGAAGAAAAGACATTGAATCTTCTCCCAAAATTAAGCATAAGATATTGTTATTTGTTGGTGATGGTTCTTAGCCAACTTCTCCACATTTATAGGATTCAACAAGAAAATGGGGTGCTCGATTTTTGGCCATCCCAAATACACAGGATTCCTTTTTCTGAATCTTCTGGTCTCACTCTCACCCTTTGCAGACATTTGAGCGTCCGCTGGCCCTTGGCCACTCTCTGCTCTTGCCGTGGTATTTGTGTATGCTACTTTCCTAGAAGACACTGAGAGAGGATGGGTTTTTGAAAGGGAGATACTTTGGGCTTTGTAAAGTTCACTTCTCTAATGATTTTCTGAAGCACTTTGGATAAAGGATTGAGAAAGAATGTATTTTTCCTGAATAGTTATTTTTTTATTTATTTTAATAGAAAGAAGGCTTTGTATGGTATACCTGTAATTGAAGAGGAGAAATCTGAGATTTCTGCAGGCATTTAAGGACATATGTATAGGATTTAAGTGAATATAGATTCAAGTGCATAAATGACAAATGAAACACCAGCCACAGAATATTATTTATTTCTGTCTGTAGAGGAATAACCATATTTTGCTCTACTCTGACTCTTGTTTGAGACACTGATCCTATAGCTAAACCTGTGACAGGTCTTAGATATGAAGCCACAGTGACGTGGCCGGTGGCAAGGAGTTTCTTCTTGTAGCTCCTGTCCTAGATTGGACATGCTCCAGGAAATCCTGCTCTGGAGTAGGAGCCCTCTCAGCTTCAGGCAGATAGCACATTCATAGCAGTTCATCAGGTCTCATCATCTGTAACACAGGGAGCTAAATTCCTCCTGGAAACACTGAATTTAATAATGGCCTACAGAGCTTTAGAACAAGCCATGTGTTTTTAGAAACCCACGTATAACCAGGAACACACATAACAGAAGCTCAAATCATGAGTGCTTCCAAGGAAATTGATCAACCACTGACTACATAGATGCCTTCACATAGATGCTGGGAGGAAATGCTCATGCAAGAGTGTTGGACATGAGTCAGACACCAATTATTTTCCCATGCTTCTTGTGACTGTTTCTTTTTGGCCAGTCTGTTAGACAATGATGATAGAAAAGGCTACTTTTATCATCAACCAAGATCTCAAGCTTCTGAGTACTTATCTCAGCTGGCCTTGCTCAGCCCTCAAAGTCCTCCTAAGCTGCTCATTGAAAAAGTGGAATTGCCACAGGAGCCTGTGTGCACTTCTGACTAGTGATACAGATTTAATAAATCCCAAGTATAGATCAAAACTGCAGCATAAAATGACATCTATTAATCTGCCTTGCTCAGCAATAGTGTTTGTTGGAAAAAATATGCAGAATTTGCATATGAACCATCCCTAATGTGCCCAAATTTTTACCCCAGAGACCTGAAGGCAGGACTAGTGCCTCCAGACATGTTTCTGCATGAGATAGGTATCTCCTCCAGCCAAGACCCCGAGGACATGGTTATGATGCAGTTTCAGTTAAATAAAATTGATAAATTCTCTTGTCCACATAAAAGAAGTCCATACCCCATTTAGCAGTGCAATTTGCCTACCTGCCGTCACTAACATAAATCTCCTTTATTAACTGACTAATCTTCCTTCCTTCCCTCTTTTTCCTTCAGTCATACTTTCTTTAGCTCTCTTTATATTAAACATAAAGCACAAACCACAAAACCCCACTTCATTCTTTCTCTTCTCCCTAACTGCAAAAACAATGGTCTTTCATGAGAGCCAGGGCATTTTTCAAAGAGGGGCTATTTTTTTCCTTACTCAACCATCCATTGGACGTTTCTGCTGCCAGGTGTGGGGCTGGTCCTCCATACCATGAGAAAGATTTGCTCTTGAAATATTTCCCGTCCAATTAGAAACAGGAAATACCGGAAATCTTACTAAAAAATAAAGCTTCTCCTCAAACATTTTCCATTCCAGCTTTCCAGACCCAAGAGGCTCTGGGAGCTGAGGCTGGATAACCATCTGAACCACCATTCGAGCTTCAGCCAACTCTGCTTCCATCGTGGCTTGGCCACCTCCATCCCAGCTGCCTGCATCGTTGACACCTGCCTTCACCTGCCTCCATGGGTGTAAATTAGACTTCCTGAAAGGCTGTAGAAAGAGAAGTAAAGGGTTAAAAGAAACCTTATAAGCCTGCCTGGAAGAAGTACAAGGCGTACAAGGCATACAAGTCTTATGTAAATGTGCAATAAAAATGAGGAAAGGAAAAAAAATAATAATAACTTGAAGATGAGGGTGCTGTTTTTATTCCCAGAGTGGGCTAATAATTAGGGTGAGAATGTCATGCAATGAATTTAAAGCATCTCGTATTTGCTGTAGCCTTTGTTACTGTTTTTAACTCCTATTGGATTAACTTCCCTTCTAACCAATACAATATTTTTCAGCAATAAAGCATTCACTCAATATTCCTTTTCATAAAACCCTCCATGGCTGTAAGAAAACATAATTGGATGTGCACTATACAGCTTGAGCTTCATAAACATTAAGTCCAACAACATGTTATAAATAATAGTGATACAGAAGATTAGCTCTATTAACCTCCTAACTGAGCTGGAAGCATTAGTCTCTTCCAGAAAAACTACTGCTCCACAATGCTGTGCAAAACTCTTAGTGTCTGCCTTTAATTTCCATCGTCTCTGCCATTCCAACATCTGCCTTACAGACCTTCCATGCTTCTGGTCCTTGCTAGGTCAAAATGCACAGTGGCAGATTGGCATATTGAGCTATTAATACATCGCTATATGCGTTACAGATGTTGCATAAATGAACGGCGCTCTATCACTGTTCCTTGACAGTGGGGCCCCAGGGGTGGGAGGCTGAGACCCAGATCTGTCTACAACCTGCCTACTCTGGCAAAAAAAAAAGAGAAAGGGGATAAAAAAAAGGAGAAAAGGAGAGTTGCCCCTTATTGCAGAATCACATTCCAGCTTGCAGAGTCAATTTTTCAGATGTTCTTGCTTTCCTGTTCCTTGTTCCTTCACTCAGACCTCATCTGGCCGCGGTGAAAAATGATGTGACGCAGTTTTTTATTCTGCACTTGACACCCTCATGGAAGGCAACGTGGCTCATTGATTCCAAACTCCTCAAAGGTCAAGGCACTAGGAACAAAGATTTTTTGGAAGCAGCCCAGGAAAAACTTTAAACTTGGACCCTGTATACCCAGAAAAACAGAACTGTTAATTGTTACCCCTTCTGTCGCTATTAAGTCTTGTATGAACGCTGAACATATGTTCCGTGATCATGTACTTTTATATTAAAACGTTATTGAGTCACCAGGTGAAATGTGTATTAAGTGCACAGCTGAAAATAGACAGTAGGTTTAAAATTTGACAGCAAACAGCTGTAGGATTTCTAAAACTTAATTCAAATAATGTAATCAATAGGTTACGCTACAATTTCAACTTTCCCCAAGCAAATTCATATGAAAGAGGATATTAATTTATTTGGGATTAGTTCAGCTAAAAGATAGATTTTTCTCTGTCATCTCTAAAACAAAGGTAAAAAAAAAAAAAAAGAGAATTTGAGATGTTTTAAGAAGTGCAAAACATATTTTTTGGTTTAGCACACCACAAAATCATGTGCTTTCTCCCCCTCTCTCTTTCTCCAGTGCAGATTAGTAATGATTACTCATTCCACTGTTTACTCATGCTGCAGCTGTACAGGTTTTGAAATGCTAATATGTGAATTATGTTCTCATTTTATCATAAAATGGGAGAATGGGTTATATCCAAACAAAATACAGGGTAAGGGGAGAACCTGAGTTTTTACAAATACACATAAAACATGCCACATAGCAATGTAGCCTAGCACGGAATAAAGCCATGAAGAGAAAACATGAACGCTTGCATTTGAGCCATGAACTCAGTCCCTCCAGGTGAAGCTTCACAGGATCCTGGGTTTAGCTGAGCCACCTTCAAAAGCTGTCAAAGCCATTGTCCACCCAGAGTCACTCGTCGGAGTTCAGTCACTCTCTGGGCAAATACCCACCTCTTTGTGACCACCAGGCTGCAGATGCCATCCCAGCCCTCATGCAGGATGGAAAGCATGTCTTATGGTCATTTCCGTGGCCAAGAAACCTTGCAAGAAAAGTGGTTCCCATCACAGGGAATTAATAAATGGTTAACGCATATCTGCCAGATTGGGTTTTGAGACATGGGAAACACCAATGATTAGAAGATGCTTACATATATTTATCATAAATTAATCACTAAATTAATTAGGTTGCACAAGTGGGTGTTAAAACTACACACCACCATGGTGCAGCAGTGTTTGCTGAGTGCAGGGGCTCCCAACACCATCAGCAGCAGAGACTCTTCAAAAGTACTAGTTCTCATTAAAAATCAGTAGGGTAAAAGGGCATTCTCAGCTCTCTACATATGGCAGTGTCTCCCTTATTTTTCTTTTCCTCATTTTTACCTGGTTAATCATTTGTCTACACAGCTAGTGACATCAAGTAGATGGACACATCATTTTCATAGAATCATAGGATCCTATACTGGTTTGGATTGGAAGGGACCTTAAAGCTCATCTAGCACCAGCCTCCTGCCATGGGCAAGGACACCTTCCACTAGAGCAGCTTGCTCCAAGCCCTGTCCAGCCTGTGTCATTTTAAGTGAATTTTCCAGGGTAACCATGCTTGTTCCCCTTCTCTCCTCAACTTCTCATTATTTCATAGAGAAGGTTTTAACAGTGTAAAGGTAAAATAGTCTCCCTAAAGAGATGGGAATTTGGAATCCTGAAGTCATACTGAAACATGTTTATATTCATTCTTTCCTTTCATTATGTAAAATCGCTTTGGATTGACTGAACAAAACCAAAAGATTGTACTGACATTTTAAAAGGAAAATTATGAAAATCTCCAGAGTTTGTTTAAAAAAAAGGGTCTTTTATACAGTTTGGTTGTGACCCAGTCTCCAGCAGGTCTTCTGTTTGATTGTATAGGTTATATTAACATTTTAATGATTTTATTTCTTTGTATTTATAGAAATCCTTTTCATAGGGAACTCACGAAATAGTCTCAGAAGATGTAGAATTTAATTTCAGTGTGTTTAGTGACTAAAAAGAGATTCTTCCCAACTTATCTTCAATTTGTGGGGATCCTGTTGAACACATACTGAAAAATGCATATTTCTGTGCACAAAATGTTAAACCAAAAGCTTTTCTTGGTATACAGAAATGTATTATTCTGACTTGTTTCCTGTTTTTGAGTAAAGGGCACATTTGTCCTTTATTTATTCTGGGGTTTGTTCATGGTCAGAGATAAGAATTTCTTAAGCTAATGGAAGACTTATTTAGAGTCAACATGTAAAAACAAATATACCTGTTGCTATTTTCAGCTTCCCTTTGGTTTTTTTCAGGCACATAATAAATCCCTATAACATCTATGAAGCTGCATAAATTTCCTGTTGTTGTTTATCCTATTTATCTCTCTATCTCTCTATCCATCCATCCATCCATCCATCCATCCATCCATCCATCCATCCATCCATCTAATCTATCTATTTGTCTGTCTGTCTGTCTATAGTTTCCTAGCACTGCTGATGCCCTGTCATTGTTCACACACAGGAGAGTGACTTGGGAAGTCCTTCAAGAACCAGATCTGATGCTCACCAAGGCAATCTGCTGGCTGGTGTGTATAGGGGCTCTGGCCAAGGAGACTTGTCTCCTGATCTCCTCTACCTCCTCAAAAGGCCTCCTCTCATTAATGATTAATCATCATTTACCTATTTTTAATTTCTTCATAGAATCCCAGATTGGTTTGTGTTGGAAGGGACCTTAAAGCTCTTCCAGTTCCAACCCCTGCCATGGGCAGGGACACCTTCCACTAGAGCAGGATGCTCCAAGCCCTATCCAACTTGACCTTGAAAAGTTCCAGTTCCTTCAAGATGTGATTTCCTCTTATTTTAATTTTTTCTTTAACACCCCCCCCCCAACAATCTATTACTGAATTACAGAGAACACAGATTTTCAGTGTTCTTTGTGGTCCAGTCCCACCTTTTTCCTTGGTGTGACTTTAGCAGGTTGTTGAGCACCTTGGCTTGGTTTTCTTAGGATAAATATAAAGCTCCTGTGGAGAAGAACAGGTGGGAGAAGAAGAGGTGAAAGCCCATCTTTGGCATTTGCAGTGCTCACACAAAAGCCTTGAGATTCCATCAAGTTGAACTGATTACTCTTGAGAAGGGCAACATTTCAATTAATGTGTAACAGACTTTCCTGTCCTGGGATATTTCTTCTCACATGACAGGTAAATCAGATATAGAAAACTACACTTATTAATTATCATCTGATAGGTCCTTATTGCCAGATTACCTTTAATCTTCAAGCTAGGCCAGCACAGGGAAGGTACTTTCCCCCCTCTCTTTATGCTTTGAATGATGATTTGCTGACTTTCTTTGATATCTGCAGTCATATAGAAGGGGGGGGGGGGGGCAATACAACCTTGCTTTTTTTGCTCACAGGCACGCGCACATGGTAGATAAGCCAAAATTGTTTGCACTCCTAAACGGGAAATGTATGAGAGAAAATTGCAGCCTTTGCATATTGCCAGTGCATGGAGAAAAAACTCCATCAATACGTATGCCAAAAAGAAAGATTCTGCCAAATATAATCCAGAAATGATGTGTGGTATGGCCCCATTAAAGATGCTGAGATTTCTCTCAAGAAGTGCAGTCCTCCAATCTGTGGAAATTAATGGGAGATGAGGCTGTATATGCAGGTAAAATCCTCCAAAATGCTACTGTGTGGGCAAATTCAGCAAACTGCACTGGCAGTTGTTCTTAGTGCTCCAAAGTCTTCCTGCTTAATGCCAAACAGTTGCAGTTTGAACACCCCTTGTATTATTATTACTGCACTATATGAATTATTAACTGGTAAGTCAAACACAGTATAGAAGATATACTACTCTACAGTATCCACTGATACATATTTTATATATATATATATTCAAGTTAAGATAACTAGGCTGGATTTGTTGGCCAATTTTTATAATGGTATTTTGTTGATGCTTCAAAACAAAAGTAACAGGTTTCCCTGTGTTACAATTGCTAAAAATTTATAAAAACTAAAACCAATCATTCTAGAAAGCACAGGTAGAAATAAAATATGAGAACTTTAATGTCAGAATCTGTTTGCAGGTTTTTTTCCTTAATATGTCTCCTAGGATTAGTAAGTGTATGTTTATCCTACTGGGAGTCCATGGAATATAGATTCCCATTTCCAGAATGGATAGTCCTTAAAGGCAGCAGGAACTGAGAGCAGTTTGGGAACATCATTTCAGAGGTACTGTACAGTGGACAGTTTTTAATGTTGAAATAACTTACAAATAGTTATCTGGAAACCAGCAGTATAAAACCAGCCAACCAATAGGTGTATAAGAACTCAGTGCTATCTGGGGCATAACTGTGCTGCAAAGGGGCAAAAACTGATTTTAAGTAAGCGGAAAAAAAGCCTTCTTGAAATATGAAGCTACTCAATGAAGGGCACGATCCTAAATTTGGATGTTTTAACCATGAAGAAACCCAACTGGTTTATACAAGAAAGAGCTTCAGGCAACACCACCTGACTCAGATCAAAAACACTGGTAGGGAAAGAAGCAATACCGACTACAGCTTTTCTCTTCAACCTGCAGTAGTGGCTCTGAATAACATCTGAACTGTCTCAACAAGAATTTGGGTTTCTCACACAGTTCTGCATATCAGGGTTAGCTTCTTAGAACTCCATTTAGAACTTAAAATTATTAATTTTCTGATGAAGTCCATGGGGGCAAATTAAATTAAAAGGAAATACATTTGCAAAACATTATTTTTAGAAGGAATCTTTTTTGCTCTTTTTCTTTATTTTTTTTACAATTTGGTTTATAATTTGCTTTGTCTTCAGTAAAAGTTTGTTTTCACTAAAAAGGAGAAAAACTGACTGCTACTGCTGAACCCAGGACAGTGGTCCTTCTGCAAACAACCATCTAGCCCATGCCAAACAGCTCTGAGCTATAGAATCATAGGATCAACCAGGTTGGAAAAGACCTTTAAGATCATCAAGTCCAACCATTACCCCAGGACTGTGAAGACCACCACTAAATCACTATCTCCCACTGCTGGATGTGCAGGGCAGCTGCACCACTGGAGATGAGATGTACCAGAAAGCTGCAAGCACCTTACACTCCTTCTGTTGCTGTGATATTGGGAGTGTCTATAGATGAACCCTCTTCCTTGCAGCTCCCATAACAGCAACCACTGACTGGGCAAGGAGATTAAAACAGAAGAAAGAAAGGAATAAAAACAGCAGACCTGGGAATATATTCCATTAAGCATTCTATTGTACTTGCCCCCAAATTATATTCTTGGGAATTTATTCAACATTTTATTACTTGCTGTATTTAAAAATATATACTTCCTCCAACTCTTCTTTACACAGTGGTGCTGCTGAACTCTTAGCGTATTTTATGTGTTCAAATAAACTTGAGAGTATGGCTTGCAATGCTAAAGAAAAGGTAGCAATTTACTGGCAGAGCTTGATCTCACACTTGTAGTCTTTACACAGAGCCTGACATTGTTCAGTTTACTAATTGTAGACCTAGTAACTTTTCCAAAGAGCACAAAAGTCTTATGTCTTAATTAAGTCTATATGTCTATTAAGATGTCTATTAAGACATAATATCACAAGTGGCTGTAAGCAGTGAGAGTCCAAGGTCCACAGGCATGACTAAATCTAAGAATTTCAATATCTAAACAGAAATGGTTAAAGAGCATGTAATTACCCATAGTTCAGGCCAATCTGGTGAAGAGAGAGGTACGGACGTTGACAGCCAGATGTCTCCAGGACTCCAGCTCTAGCATCTGCAACCTCTATAGCAACGGTTTTCCTGGGCCCTTCCTTCCTCCAGTAGAAAATTTGAGGTTAGAAAGGTGTCATCTTTTAAAATGTTTGTCAATGAGTGTGTATTTCTAAATGTTCTTTTAGAAATTAGGGAAAAGCCACCTTTTGCCTATGATGGTCATTCTCCTGGGTACAGGCTTAGCTGAGCTCAATTCCAAACGGGCTCATCAGCCACTCCATGGCTTTACCAGAAACAGGATGAAATGCTGACTTTTTTGGGGATTGCTGCTTGCAATGGTCTCTGCCTATGCCTGGGAAAGAGAGACCCTGTGGTCACCCCTGAAACCAGGCCTGAGCGTCACACCAGGCACGCTCACGTCTTCTGCAGACACAGCCCACAACCCAAGTCGGCTGAGCCAAGCCAGAACAGTTAAACTTGTCGCCATCTCAGAATTAGAAAAGTGAATTTAATCCTGGGCTGTCAGCTCAAATTTTCCCCACAGTTTTATGGAACAGCCTTATTTTCCCATAGGAAAAAAAACTATGAGCTTCTAGCAAACCTTGGGAAGGAGTTATTTTGTTTGCTTTTGCAAGACAATCAACAAACCAAACTATGCAGGCTTGTCATTAATTGTGAAACTTTTCCTATCATGCATTTTCCAGCTCCAGAGAAGCAAGGCCACCTAATTTGAAATGTGAGGGTTTGCAGGCTTTGTCCTTTGGATGCCATTAAGCTCTTCATAGATGTTTTAAGTTAACTAACTGCCACTGTTGCTGTAAATTGTCATAAGCCCTATGGAAAACCCTTAGATATGAAGGAAACTTTCCATTGGCTTCACTTGGTGTTGTCTCCATGCCAGCTGCAGGATGGTTTGTCAATGCAAAGGGACAAGAGACAGTAAGAGGAAAAATCCTCTGGTTTTCCTTCATCACACAGCTCATCTGAGAGCTGGGGACTGTGGTTAGACACAGAACAACCAAACAACTACTAAGGGTTGAGAAAACAAAGCCATGAACCACACGCGTGACTTTTTCCCCTCTTGCATAGACTGGATGATTGTAAGGATTGTTTTGGCCACATGACTATGTTTTAAGGCAAAACGAGCTATATTTCCAGCATGACTGTGTGCTGGGGCATGGTAGGAAGAGAGCTTGTTCCAGCACTGAAAAACACAGCAAAGACTTGTCAGGCTGCTTGCAAAGCAGGACCATTGTGGGTACTGCACTAAACAGAGGATATGCCAGCTGATCATAGAATCATCATAGAATGATTAGGGTTGGAAGGGACCTTTTAAGGCCACTTAGTCCCACCCTCCTGCAATGAGAAAGGACATATCCAAAAGGATCAGGTTGAGCTGTCAGAGGTGACCTTTTCCTCTGCTTCACCTGAGAGAGCTGGGCTGGTTCAGCCTGGAGAAGAGAAGGCTCCTGAAGGGGAGACCTTAGAGCAGCTCCAGTGCCTAAAGGGGCTGCAGGAAACCTGGAGAGGGGCTTGGGACAAGGGCCTGTAGGGACAGGCCAAGGGGAATGGCTTTAACCTGCCCGAGGGGAGACTGAGCTGAGCTCTTAGGCAGAAGCTCTTCCCTGTGAGGGTGCTGAGGCGCTGGCACAGGGTGCCCAGAGAAGCTGTGGCTGCCCCATCCCTGGCAGTGTTCAAGGCCAGGTTGGACACAGGGGCTTGGAGCAAGCTGCTCCAGTGGAAGGGGTCCCTGCCCGTGGCAGGGGTTGGAGCTGGATGAGCTTTAAGGTCCCTTCAACCCAAACCATTCAGTGATTTTGTGATTCTATGGTTCATGTGAAGATTAATGCAAACAGCCTCAGCCCATGGTCAGAACCCAATGCCATGGAGCTGCCCCAGGTGGCTGGTTGTCCATTCTTCAGTTTCACATAGGCCTCGGTGCTTTGAAGCTGAGCCTGGTCTGACGTGGTTGCTTTCTCGTCTCCAGCCTCCTGCACTGATGGCTCTGGATGCATTGGGAATAAACGCAGTAGCAATCACCAGCCGCAGGCTCCTGCTGTGACTGCCAGGCATTTTTCTGCAAATATCCAGGTCATCTTACTATAAAAGATATTTTCTTCCTAATAGTGCATGTTATCACTGTGGAAATAGACAGGTAAAGACAAAAAAGTGCATTTCTAGGAGTTTAAGGGATTTTCATGTGACAGGCCATTTTCTGTTATAACTGCCAGAAGCTTTTACAGCCGCCTGAAGGAATTACTGGCTTTTATTTCGTACAGCCCATGTGAGCAGCTGGGGTAGGAAAATAAGGATTCTTTTTCCATGGACCTTCCTACAGATGCTTCTGAAAAGCAGCATAAGGAATATATGGTTTTACCTGGACAAATCCACCAACTTCTTCCATTAGAAAGACTTGAAGGGTGGGTGGAAGGTGGTTGCTCAGTCCAGCTTCATGAGAATATCTCTGACCAAACTGTGTTTTGGAGTTTCTAGTATCACCTGATACAGAAACTTCCATTTTTAGCACTGCTGACACTGTATTAGAATCTTAAACAATAGTTTTGTGCTGTGTAACTAATATTACACAATTCCATTTCCTTTCAGAATGTGCCACTAAGTAACTAAAGGACTGAATTTAGTTAAAAGCAAGGTCATAAATACAATTAGATATGAAGTTACATGGAAGGCAGAGAGCAAAGATGCAGTAAGTGCATTGAACACGTGATGAAGCTGGGGATGAGCAGTGGCTTGCTGCAGGCAGGTATTAGTTTTCATGAAAGTGCTGGAGAAATCCCTGAGGCTTTTGGGGCACTTCTACTGGAAAGGAGCTGAAGTTACAGTAGGAGAAAAACTTCTGATATGGGATTTTGAACCACTCACATATCAACCTCCTCAGGCTGGTGCCCTGCTATCATCTTCCAAATCAGGTACCAAAAATCAGTACGTAAATGCTTTAACTGTTTTCCCAGGGAAGCTAGCAGAAGGTAATCAGTATATATAACTGCACAAACCTTATGTTAGTTGTATTAAAACAAGCCACAAAGTTGACTATATTGTATTGCATGCCTGGGAAGATTTTTTGACATATTCAGAGATGAGCATGTGTTAAAATAATCATCTAGAAAGAAAAACAGAGCTCAGAATATAAAAGAAGTCACTTGCTTTTTGAACTGTTGCTTCTAAGCAATACTTGGAAAACTGGTCCAGAAAGTAACTTTTCAGTGTTAATACTGAAACCTGAAGAAATTGTTCACATTAAAAATAATCACATCTGATAATGAAGAAAATTAGCCGTAAGGAAACCTCCATCCTCCATCCGTTTACCAACTGGCTCATATTTTTCCCTTCGCAGATGTTACAATAAGGGTGTCAACACTTTCATTTCTTTGTCCGTAAGTTTAAAATTATGGCTGCTCCATGAATTGCTAACGTGCTCAGAAGATGCGGGCCCAGCTGCAGTGCACATGAGTTCAAGCTCCTGCCCGGGCCTCATGTTTCACCATGACCTCAGTTTCCTGTGCTGAATGGGAACCAACGCGAGCGAGCACTTGTAAAACTGTTTTTGAAGAGTGAAGTTATGAAGAGGTGCTGCGGTGTCAAACATCTGTTTCATCCATTACACTCAAATAGCAGCAGTGACTGTACAGTAGGGCAAGAGCTGTCAATAAATTAAAATCCTCTCGTGGCCGCGCTCTCCGAACTCTCTTGAGCCGCCTGGCTCTTGTGCCAATTTGAACCACAAAATAAAGAGGCTAAAATAAAGAGGCTAAAATAAAGAGGCTAAATAAGAGAAACAGGAATTCTGCTTATTTTGAGATAGCTCCTCGTTCCACCGATAATTAGGGTTTCCTTACATGGTGCAGGGTTGCTTTTAGACTAAGCAATATGTGGCTTCATCAGTCAATTAATATTTGTAAATGCCCACAGCCAAACCTGCAATTTCAACCTATCTTAACAAGTAATTTTGCTTTTATTGACATTTTTGGCTTCAGTAATAGCAGCAGAAAATGAGTAACACATCCTTTATAGAAAGTTATGCAGTTTACAGATGTAGAAATACTGAAATTCTATATTTATGATTTCAGGAACCCAATACAGTTAATTACATGAAGATATGTCCTGCACTGTGTATCTCTTGTCAAAATTGGCATGTATGTTAATTACCTAAGGAAAAATACATGCTGGCTTAATAGGATGGTTGCTCCTTATGATAAAATGTAAATTATATTCCGGACAAGATACGTTATGCAAAATAAGCAAAATCTGAAAAACAGAGATCTATTTATAGCCAGGAGGGGGTAGGGGTCTGGGAACTAAAATATCAAACCAGGCAGTCTGAGAAAATGTTAAGAGGCTGTGAAGTTGTTCACCTCAGGGTTATTGGTTCAAATATTGCTGGGATTAGTCATGTTCACCAGAAGCTGTTACCACCTAATGGATCTGCAGTGATCGGCTTGAAACAGGCTGCTGGGCTGTGGCTGGTGTCCAAAACACGGCCCCACAGCCACTGGCAGCCACGTTGGTTCCACTGGCAACCACGTCATTCCCGTTCCTACAAACCTCCCTGTTTTCCCCCATCTCTGTTCATGCAACATGAGTCCATCTGAGCAAAAGCCTTGGTCCAGCCTGCTCAACTGCTGGTGTCATCGTAATATCTGGTTTGGTCCCTCCATCTTTCTTTCAACTATATATGTGTGTGGGAAAAAATAGTATGAGAAAGAAAGATGTGTAGCAGCTACCACACTACCCAGTGGTTTAAGAAGAAAAAATGTTGGTCCCTGTTGGTCCTGGAATGGTTTTGGTAAGGAAAAGTGAAGCTTCTGAACTTTGTTAGACACCAGGATGAATGGCCAGCATGCTCAAATAGACCAAACTGAGTGACTTTTAAGCTATATTCACCTCCCAGATGTGTTCTACTATTCATATCTCCCATCCTAATTATCTCAGATTTAATGCCATGCTAATATAGCCATATTGTGCTCAGACTGTGCATCCCCATCACCTTTACTTTGGACAGTGGTACTCTCCACAGGCAGAGGAACATGTAGGACTTAATCACAAAATTGTCATCAAAATACCATGAGTTTCTAAAGGTTCCTTAACCCCTAGTAGAGACCTGGCCTCCTGTCTAACTGCAAAATGCTCTGCATGATCTTAAGCCATTCATCTTCCTGACCTAATGCTGTGCTGGGAGAAAGGGGACTGTTGCAAGGACATTTTTTCCAGCTAGTGGCCAAAATACTCTACAAGCGCCCCCATAAGGTTCATAATGAGGCATTAAGATCCTACGTCTGCACTGACAAAGGAAAAAAAAGAATTGAATTAAAGGAGATTTTGGTTTTAGTGGGCCAGATCTCACATAATCAATATATTCCCATAATACAATACTAATATACTCACATGATACAATATAATCTGTTCAGAGTCAGCACACATCTTCAGGGATCTGGCTCAACTGAAAAAGTAGCCTCTAGAAAAAAGATAAAGATGGGTTTTTGGCTACATTTAATGACATAAACAAGAAGAATTATCTTGTGAAAAAACGTTTAGCTAGCAAGTGTGATAACTATTGTACACTCCCTGTATGGCTGTGGAAGACATTGGGTTCAGATAGAGCAGGGCATGCATTTATACTGAACAAATGGAAAGGTATCTGAAAACTCAAGCAGCCTTCCTCCTAGTTTAGTGGTGAAGATGACTCACAAAGCCAACAGTTCAGTCACTGAACTTTTCTGTATACTCATCCCTTTACAGTACACAAAGTTTAAAGACTTGGAGTTGGAAACTGCACCGTGAGAGATAACAAAAATATTCAGTTTTTCAAAATGTTTCAGGTATTTACACATCTTCCTCTGCTGCAAACTGGAATCATTCCACTGACTTACTGGTTTGGCTAGGAATCCTGTAAAAGAACAAGTCAAAGACAAACATAAAGCAAAACAAAAGTAGAAATTCTTGGCACTTGGGGATTTGTGTTGGCCAAATGACGAGACTGAATCCCAGAATCTCTGTTTGGAAAGGATATGAAGTCATTGTTCAAATGTGCACATAAACTGGACCTAGAGGGATAAGACTTAAAAATTTACAGAGTTCAATCTCATAAAACTATCAATTATACAGGATTGTTTATGTCTATTTCTGTGAAATTTTCTGTTGAACAAATGTTTTCCTTTACTTCAGGGTAGACCATGGAGCTGGCATAAAAGCTGGTATGCTACTATAAACAAGAGGCTAAAGATCTGCTTAGCAAACATATTGTGGTTTCATTCACAGAGCAGTTATCACAGGAGAAACGGAGTTAGCTGCTGTGAAATAGGTGCATGGATCAAGAGTTTATGGATCCATCTGCCATTTTGCAGATGAATCTTTCCACTGTTCTTTGAAAGCAATATTGGAAGTGTTAGGAAAGTGGATTTTCTTCTTCTGGGACCATGCAGCATCTCTGCTTTTTTGGTACTTGAATTAGAGATCTTAAAGCTAGATGAGATAAATGCAGGCTGAAGTGTGCTCTGGATGAAGCGCCTTACCACTCTATGAAAGGGATGTGATATTTGTCTCACATTTCTCTGTTTAGACTAAAAAAACTTGATAAAATACCAAAATTTAAACCTTTAGCAGATTGTCCAATATTCTGTACAATCACCAAAGTATAAAATAAAGTAAGAGTCAGAAGATGTTCCATGGAAATCTCATATTCCTCCTCCAGCACTTTCCAAGGCTGGCTATGGGAAGCTGCTTACTGGACAGCAAGTGACATTTCTGGGGCTGTGGGAGAGGAGAAAATGAGTGTCAAAGTGCCTTTAATTTTAGTTTAAATCATTCAAAATCACCACGATGTGGCACAGTCTACATGTCTCCTTCATCTCTACTTTCTGAGCAATCTAGTTTAATTTTCCAGCAAGTGGGATATCAAAGGATGCTGCTTTCAGGGCTTTGTGCTCACTGCAGGTCCATGGTTTGCTTGGCCTTTTGTGCCAATGGAACGTCTCTGAATTTGCTTGGCCTCAAACTCTCCTTCCTGCTAGGACAAATAAAATAAAACACAAGCTCCAGAGTATATCATGGTGGTGTTCTTAATGCCACATTTCACTCCAACACCAGCAGCACTGCTGGACCTTGTTAGAGCAAATTTACAATTGCCTGCTTCCTTAAAGCATTAAATTCACTGATTCCTTCTGGCTCATTTCTCATTCTTTATGAATGCGTTCAGAAATCTCAAATAGTAAAGCAGTCTAATAAAAGAAGTTTGTGTGTGTGGAGAAATCTGTTTGCCTGAGTTTGCTGATGAATCACCCTGTTCCCTAAAGCTTACTCCTGCACCGAATTGATTACTAGGTAGCTGAATTTGGGCGGTAAGGTGGAAGTTAAAGCTGATGGATAGCCAGTGTTCTTTCCAATCTGGTGTTTTTCTAACACAGAATATTCAATTACATTGGAATATTGGATTCATGATCTGTAGGATGTAGTCATGGGCAAATCTCAAAAGGTAGAGTGGTTTTGTTTCCTGAACTGTGCTCCTTACAAAAAAAAAGAGAGGAAATCAGAGGCTCGTCAAAAGTCTATCTAACTTCTTCACTGTGCCAAATTGGGTTGGAAACTCCTGAGAACATCTCTCCTGTGAGACTTCTGGTGCTTCCTGCCTTAGCTTGTGTTGTAAATGTCACAAGCACTTACACAGCATTTCATGTGGTATTTCAACACCCCTGCTGCCACACTCGGCCAGGACTCGGCAGCAGAGAGATGTTCAAAAGCACAAAACACTGAAGAGGATGGAAGGAAACAGAGGGCTTCCTTGTACAGGTTGTTTTGTTTATTGTCTAATTTGCATTTTTGGTAGAATACAAGTACCTAGTTTGGGTTTGAATGCTGAGTGGCAACACCATTGTTTCAGTTTCACTTTTTCTACCTTTTCTTTGCCAGAAGCTCAGGCACAAAAGCCCCTGGGCATGCTGCTTGTGGGGCACAGCCTGGATGCCTCTGCCCAAAGGTAGGCACATAGGCTGGAGGAAAGAGTAACCTTAGAGATTAATTCACAGCCCAAGGAAAGTTAACTTCAGTCCCAGCCTTTCATCCCCATGGTCTTTAAGACCGTGTGTAGTATTTGGAGTAACCACAGATGGCATCAGGTTGGTGCCACCAATTAGAAAAAGTGAAGAGATACCTCCTGGGTGCCAAGCATGGGAGAGAAGAGGTCCCATGCAGCCAGATTAACGGCCAGCGAAATGAAAGGCTAGCAATTTGTCAGATTAAACAAACCTCTCAGAGTTTCCCATTCATTATTTGAAGTCTTGTCAAGTTATGGAAAAGCATTTTAATTAACAACTCACAGATTTTAAAACAGAAATCAATAAAGTGCACATATTTCTTTAAGCGATGTCCAGAGTTTGCCTCCAAAGTAACAGTTTGACAGATTTCCATTAAGTTTATTGGCCTGAGATGATGTGATTGTGTTTTAATATGAAGAATTAATAAAAGATATATGAACTTATATTTATGTAACCCAGTACAAAAGGGTCAGTGCATTTCCCACTCTAATTTTCTTCGCAGTTTAGACTTAAATGAATCTGATTCTTCAAGGAAAAACCTCATAACATAAAAACATAACTCTCACACTCTTTGACTTCCATCACCCGTGTTCACCCAAAAAGAAAAAGAAAAAAAAAGACAAGGAAAAGGAAAAAGTAAAACTTAGGCTATCTTAACTCATATTGGCTTCATTATTCTCTAGATAAAAGGCTACTCAACATAAATGAGGACGCCGAGTTCAAACTTTTAAAGAATTCACATATTTACATCAATTTTTAAAAGGTTTTATAGCTAATGAACTCAGATTTCTTTTGGCATGGCATAAAATCCATTTGTACAGTTTTTAATTAAGAATGCAGCCTGTGCAATTAAAATTAAGGGTAGAGGCTTCATCAGATGTCCTGTGAGAACCCCAGTCGAAAAAATTATGTTAATGCTGTATGTCCTAAAAGCATTCCCTGAATGTTGGAAACACTTTATGAGGAATTATTTCTGCTATACAATACGGATCTATTTAAAGTTAAAAATTAGGAGCTTTTAATTTTGGAGTGTTAAGACCTTGTTTATCACTAATCACTTTGGTGTTTGCTATGTGTTTTCAAATCACAAAGGATCATTTAAAACAGTCTGCATTGTCCTAAATATATATATATATATATATGGGTATAAATGCATACATATATATACGTATAGGTACATATATAGACTAAGACAGGCACATAATCTATAATGCAAATAATGCACATATAGTCAGGGGAATTCCTAATGTGAATTTTAATATTTAAAGTGATAAGAGTCATTATTGGGAATATTAAGAAACTTCTTTGTTGAAATTATTAAAATTACATTTGAAATAATGAATTAATTGCACACAAAAATAGAAATAACTAATTTCAAAGGCTGAGTAAGTTGTACAGGGAAATGAAATTTAATGTAATCGAAAGAAACTAAATGAATTCCCTATAAAACTTTTCTCTTTAGAAGGAAATGCAGCATGATCAATAGTGGGATGGGTTTTCTCGTTTCCAAATCTCTCCCGCTCAGCCTGGAAACAACTCTTTTAGTGATGACTGTAAACTGGTTTTTCAGTGTGGGAGATACTCAAGGAGGAATACCGATAGTGAGTTCAAAGCTTGTGCAAGCAAGACGATACCAAGACAAAACAAAAAGACGTGATAGGCCGCTATGTAATGCAGGCTGCTGCCTTCACATTGGATGCAGGGATTTTCTTTCTCCTCTTTTCTTTTTTTTTTTTTTCTCTTTTCAACATGGCTTAATGCAATAAAAATGTTTTATATTTAGAAGAGTAACAAGGGAACTGAGGCTTAGCTTTGGAAAGCAGGCCAAATTTCATAAGGATTTTAAAGTGTAGAATAAGAAGGTTTGGCTCACAGGAGAAGTTCTTTCCAAGCCAAAGACCTGACATAAAGAAATATGCAAAGAAGAGAGTGAGAGACAGGTTTTGGGGAGGAAAGAGGCTGTGGTGATGGAAGTGAACCAGGCAGGAAGGAGTGTAGGTTGCAATGGCCATGACTCATGCTGGTGAGCTGTTGAACACACAGGGAAGACTCCAGAGGATGGGCAGCCACTCACTAAGTGATGGTCACATGGACTATTTTGTAAAAAGAAGTGATTAAGGCTGAAATCCTTGGATTTTAGTACTTGAATTCAACAGGTTTTTTGACACGGAAGTAGGGTAGAATAAGGTGTTTTTCACTCAAGGGAGAGGTTGCCAAAATTCAGCTGCTGTTCCCAAGCTGATGAATTTTGTAGTCTTAGCTTTGTTACTCGTAGCTAGTACAGCCCATAAAAAATTGGTTTTAATCTTTGGTTTAGCTCACAGACATTAGTCAAAAAGGAAAAAAGATGCCTGCAACTGAGTTATAGGTGGCTCTTATCTTTAGAGAGGCTAGTCAACAGCTCCCAGCTAAATCATACATAGCAAAATGCTTACATCGCATGCACCTCGGAGGCAATTCTCCTCTAATTTACATCAGGTTTACATCACTTTACCTTTTTCATTTTCAGTGGAGCTGCTTGAGAATTACATGCTTATGACTCAGAGCAGAATCAGGCCCCCCAACAGATGCACATAGCCAAAGACAACATTCTGGCCACAAACCTCATTTTTGTTCTTTCCTCCACCCACAAGCCAATAAAATTACACAAGACCTGGACCTGAGAGGCCCCCAGATCCGGGCCAAAAATAAATACAAAAATACAATAAAATTTTAATGTGGGGGCCTCGTGCAATCTTTAGCTAGTGCAATATTTAACTGTATGAACAAAAGAGGAAACAGCAGCCAAGAAATACATTTCACCTATAATTCCACCAAAGAACATAGGAAGAAAAACCAAGAAAAAGGAGGAAAAATCATTCCATAAAATAATAGTAATACTCAGGAACTTTAAAATACCCATAAAATTACAGTACTAAATTATTAGTGCACATTTTAGATACTCTTTGAGTTTGTCAGAAGCATTTGATGAAAGGCTGTGAAGAGTTTCAAAATGAGGGGAATAAAAGGAGGCCAAGGAAAAAGAAATAATAGGAATATTAAAAGCAATGTGCCTGATCCACTGCTGCCAGTGCCTGGAAAGCCAAATGAGGAAAGTCTCAGCTCTCAGGAACATCTTGTCCTGACAGCAGCGTCCCTCCACCATTGAGGAGTTCATGCAGTGGATGTAGGTTTGATTTTCTGTGGGTGGCCCCCCCAGGAGATGGGGTCAGGAGGGATGTGTGGGACAACCTGGGCTGCCCCTGCTCCTATGGCCACACCAATGCAGTGGCTTTGTTGAGTCCAAAGAAAAGACAGAAGTAGTTTAAAATCATTCTAGAAGTTCAAGCATCCTGAATGTTTTAACCCCACCTGAACAGCCAAAATCAAACCAAATCAACCCAACTTGATAAAGTAACCCAACTAATCTATCAGGGAATCAGCACACGCCAACCAGTGCCACAATGAAATCTTACTCCAAAGGTCTGCACAGTTTGTCCTTCAGGCATTCCTAGCTTGCCCAGAGCCAAATAAAACTCTGAAGATTTAAGAAGAGTAGTAATGCAGTACAAAAAAGCCTGGGGTTGACAGGGAAAATGCAGAACTAGGTCTTTTTCTTTCTAATTAAGACCATAGGAGTTGTCACCAAACTGGAAGGGTTATTGGCTTTACTGAGGCCAGCCCAATTTCCCCAAAGGAAGGAGTGGGCAGGTCTGCTGTAATTTGCCTTCAGGAAAATACCCTACAAAACTAGAACACTCAGAGCTTGTGTCATAAATACATGGAACTTATTTTAATGTAATGATTTATAATTTATACAGCTGGACGATCTAGTCTGACTCTTTCTAAGATCTTACCCTTCTTTGGCAAAATACCAAAGCCTGTGTTTTGTTTCAGCACAATTTTTAGCAGATGCTTAAAACTATATTGAACACTTGTTGATGGAAGCACTATAATTACTCTGAGCTAATAATCAGAATATTAAAAGTTTATCAACAGCCTTTCAATTTGCAAGCTTAGCTGGAAATTATAACAGGAAAGTATATATATATATATATTACTAAAGACTTTCTATCATGAGTGATGCGTTTTCATTTCAGAGCTGCTGGACATGCCATGAGTTTGGTCTCCCTGACGGTGTTTGGACAGGAAGCGCACTGCAATGGGATTTGTATTTTATATCAAATTTACTTTTGCTGGACCTTTCATTTGCATGTGCCTCAGTTTCTTCAGTTGTAAAAGCTGGATAATGGACTTGACACCATCAGAATAGCACTGTGGGAGCTGGGATGATCAGTTTGATGTACCACTGGGTATTATTAGTATGCCTACTTCAACCTCAGGTGGATTTTTTCCCAGGGTTATTAGGTAATTGATAATCCTTCAGATAGAAATAGAGGACTGAAAAAGCAGTAAGCAGATAGGCATTGGTTTCCCTATGTTTGGCTTGTAATGTATGTATGGAAGTAAATGTACTGTCAAAAATAGAGAGGATTGGAAAGCAGTGAATGCTAAAGGTGACTGCGTGCACTCCTGAAAAAGATATAGTGCAGACCGAGTAGGCAGCAGACTGTACCATCAATTCCCCTCTAAACCATGACCTGGAGAAATCACCTTCGAGTTGACAGGGGCTTAGGCAATATTTCAGAATCTGGTCAAGATTTTACAACACCAGATACTGTTTCATTCTCCAGGCTTTCTCTGACCAAAGAATTCTTAACTAGGGCAAACTGTCAAGTATGCAGTGGTTTTGTAAAGCAGACTGCAAGCCAAAGAAAACTCGACCGAGAACACCACAGTTATTGATAAAGGGCCTGCACAGCAGTAACGAGATGGACAAATGCTATAAAAAAAGTCTGGTGTGGTTGGGGGGGGGAACATGGGGAAGAGGGTTTGTCAGGGCACGGCTGGGCTGATGCTGCACAGCTTCCCAGTGAGTATTGTTACTACAGCCATAAAGTCATGCCTTGGCTTCAGAAAGCTGCTGTTGTTTTGGCGTAAAAACGTAAATCAGCACAGATGCAAGTTTGCTCTAAGACTTTTCCCATGCTGGAGCATTTTCGTGCTTCCTGCCAAAGCTTGTGTTGCAACCTTTGGCATGCAAGTGTTGTAAGGTTGGGGATTTTTTATATAAAACTTTGCGATAATCGGGAGCCAGAACTCATATTGTAACAATCTGGTGGCACTTCAAGTTCAGTCATTCAGCAAAAGTTATGTATTTCTTCTACTGGTTAAATGAAATGCCTCAATTTTTCTTAATTGTTTCTGACATTTCACCCATTATTCCCTGAGCCTCCTCAAAGGACATAAATAGCTCGTAATTCTCTTGCAAAAGCAAGTGTGAGCTGCAGAAATATAAACACCATGACACTGCTATAACACAGCCTTCAAAATAAGGGACAAAGCGATCGAGAGTGATCAGAAAAATACATATCAGATACGGTTGGTGTGGCAACTAAAAGAGTTGGGCTGATTTCTCCTCTTCCAGATATCCAGAACTAAACATCAGGAGCAATTAAAAAATTGTGGTCTTTTGTAAATTACTCCCAGAAGAAATCTTGGAAATCTTTCATTTTAGTCATTTCGGTCCACTGAACCATAAAGCTATTATGAATGAACAAAAATACTAGAGAGAAAATTGAAATACAACAGTAATTAACAATATGAATATATCAAAATAAAGCCCAACTGGCAGGATGGGGCCATCAGACAGTTTAACATTGACTTGACTAACGACCAGGTAGGGCACCTTTGATGTCATGACTTCTTCACTGAGGAGGGACTGAAAGATGAGCTCCTGATGGAGGGATGCTTTCATAAATCTCATCATTCTCAGAAACCTACATGCAAGGTGTCCATCTTGTTTACCTTAGAATAATAAGTAACAATTCTCATTTTAGGATCTTCTTTTCTGTTACCGTATGCTAAATGTCAACAAAGGATTATAGGAAAAATCATTGGAAATGTGCAGCTATCACAAATAGAGATTTCCCTATGGGTTCTCTAATACTTTACAGACAAATGTTAAAGATTTATTGCACATGAACATCAAACATGGTTTTACTACAGTTCTCATTTGGATCAAATTGACACATTTTACATTCATTTTAGCCTAATGAGATTCTTTCACTACACATTATATTCCAAGTGACCTCGTACATTAAATTTGTGGCATGGAACAAACCCACTGATATAACAAAGCCCTTTTCCTACCAACTTTTGGACTTTTTTAGAAAAGAAACGTTTCAGCAAAATCATAAATCTTGAATGTACATTTATTAATTGGTGCTCAAGGAAAAAAATAACAAAAATACTGTGTAGATTATCACGTTTTGCCAAATTTTCATTCTCAGTGTTCACACTTTAGGAGTCTTTTGAACTTTGATTACGATCTGAATATTCAACAGTTTGGGTATAATCCAAATGTTCAAATTTATACCTGAAATATGAATGAGTTTCTGCAGAGCTCCCAGAAGAATTTTGCCTCTGGTGTGCAGAATCAGGCCCCAAATGAGTGACTGACTCCCAGCTGTTGGAATCTGATGTCTGATAGCAATTCACTGCAAAAGCCTTCCCAACAGCTTTACACAATGCAATATTTGGTTTTGCACACAATTAAGTGATTTAAAATAAAATTCTTTCCTGGAAAGTATTTCTTTCTTTGGCTTATCAAAGTGATTAGTAATGGAATGTAAGTTTTTAACACCGTGCTGTAATGTTGTACAAGGAAAAGGTAGCAAATGACCTTGAAATGAGGTGAAAGGAAACTAGGAAATGTTAATTAAAATTATTAGTGCTGTTTGAGGTGCTTATCTTGTTTACTGCTAAGGTGTTGCTCCCTTCTGCATAATTAGGGGTAATTTTACTTACTTTCAAGTCTGTAATTTTAAATATCACAAAGTTTTATCTTCCAACAAGAAGTAATTCATTATTGGTTTGTATGTAACTGCTTGATGTTTTAATCAATATATGCAACTTCCACAAAATCTGTTAGAATTTGTCAAGAGGTTTTATACATCTTTTATGGTGTGGATTAGGCATGGTATATGAAGCTGAAATCCCATTTAGTAATGAAATTTAAACATAATTCTGTGTTTGTGATGTGAAGATATATTTTTTACTTGATCTGTCCTTTTACATTTCCCTTTATCAATGATTATTGGAGGACAATGATATCTGGAAAACAAACCACAGTGAAGTTAAATCCATTTGAACACAAAGAGTTACTGTCAGTTAATCCTAATAGAGACAATACCGATTTTTTAACTAAACTGCTTAAGAAATGAATATGTCTTGCATGCTTTCAATTTGTTTTAAATCCTAATATGCGGAGCTCTTTGCTGTTGTCTAATATTTGCATAAAATATTTAATCTTGTACTTTAAATTAATGATATTAAAGGTCTAAATGTTTGAAAAATGTTGTTGTCAGAACAATGTAATCTTTTCTCTCCAGACTTCTTCATATAATTGTGGTGCCCTTATCCTAATATACTTGTAACCTTCCTCTGCATTGTCCTGTGTTGAATGTACTCTTCAAGTACTTTCTTAATTTAGAGATTTCTACACTTTTTTTTTGCTTTAATGTTAAGAAGTGGGGTGGAGAAGTTCCTCTGCTCATTGGGGCATAGCAGCAGAATGAAATGTTCCCCAAAACAGGCTGTGAAATGGAGTTAACGTCTGGACACCAGTGGGGCGGTGGGATACAGGCATGGGGCAGGGGCATTGTGGGGGCTATTGACTTGCTCTGCTCACATGGGTAAGGGGCATTTTTAATTTTGCCTGCTGTAATGGTTATGATAAAAATATTGCTGCTCTTTTATCTTCAGCAGAGCAATTAAAGACATGCAGGGTACTTGAAGCCTTGTAATTTTTAACCACTGGCATAGTAGGTAGAAAGAAGCATACCATTGCCATGAGGCTTTAATTAAACCATAAAAAAAATTGGAAAATGTCTTCAGGAGTACATATTAAAATAGGCAAGTAGCTTCAATTCATTTTCTTAAATTTACTGAATATTGAGGAGCTTGAAATTTTGCTGGCTTAATGTGATAACAACATAATACAGAAGAAGTATAAGGGAATACACCCTTTTTTTGATGCGTTTGCCCCACATAAGTCAACTATGCCTACCGGGGGTTATGCTGAAGTGGTACAATTAGGTTACTAATTAATTAAACAAGGCTAAGCTGGTGTGTGCTCTGTGAAACACAGGAGGGTAGCCAGGCAGGTACATGGGAACACGGGGCATGGCCAGGCTGGTGCCCTCCATTGCCTGTCTGAAGCAAGGCGAGGAGCTAACATGATGGAGATATATTAATCTTAGAGAAAGAGTTTCAACAAAGAAGAAGCAGATGTCCGTGTTTTGGTGCAGAGCTTACACTTTTGCAGATGGAAGCAGCTTCATGGTATTTGGTGTCTGCTTGTAGTTACCTACATAAAATAAATCCAGCCTGTTGCAATGTAACTCATATGCGTGGGTTAAATTGTCACTGGAAATACAGCAGCTCTTTAGCACCCCAGGGCAGTGCTCAGAACCTCCATGGTACTGGTGGGTCTCCCAGCAGCAGCACACCACTGACTCCTGCAGCAAAGCAGAAAACCCGCGGTCCTTTCTGGGGCGCTGCTTTGGTCTGGGAGGATTAGGAGCACCACGCTGACTGCTGTAATTCCTCAATCACAGCTTCCTCAGCTCTGCGAGGACGTCTGCCGTCGCTCCGACAGCAGGCACTGCCAGCCAGGAGCTGCTCCCTGCTGCCTTTGCAGGAGGAGATGGAGCGATTTGGAGCAGCCGCATCCGTGAGCCGAGAGCCAAGGCGCTGGCGCTGCCGGGAATGTTGCCGTGCCAGCAGCTGGGCTGTTCTTGGCTCCTTTCTTGCTCTGGAAGGACTGTTGTTTCACCGGTGTCTGCTCAGAAGCAGTAGCAAGAGCGCAGCAGCGACGTTGAGGGAAAAAAAGGGTGAATTAATTCAGCTTGGAGAAACAATAGAAGAGGAAAGCAGTAAGGCAAAGAGGCACATGAAGAATCTCAAGAGCAGAAGACAGCAATATTTTCAGCGATTTATGTGGCACTAAAAGGGATGTATTATGGCAAGTAGATGAAAGGACATATTATACTGCCATATTTGATGCATGGCCACATAATCACACTAAACTGAATTTTGAATAAGAATGGAAGAAGATTCCTGTAGTCAATTGGAACTACAGGGAGAATTTAAATAGTAGACCTAATAATCTGAGAAGGAGCTGCTTTCTTTAGCGGCATGGGGTGAACACTGGCACTGCTGAGGAGGACAGAATGGAAAATTGAATGGCAAAAGATGTCAGACTTTATCTATTTGTTATTCCTTTATGGTGGATTTGATGATGACTCAAACCCCAGTGGTACTTCATGATGTGGCTGCCCCTGAAGAAGGTGCAACCTGTTTTCTGCAGGACCCTGCTTTTTGCTTGAAGTCATCCCAACCAAATGGTGACCGTGTCCAGGTGTTTTCTTGGATTCCATTTGGTTTTCCCAATGAAGGGCAAAACCTCCAAGCACAATGCCAAATTTCAGGAGTTTCACATGCATCTTCCCCAAATCCATGCCAAACCATGAACTTCTCATGATTAACATCTATCAGTCTGGCTTCCCTTACAAAGCTCATGAGCCAGAGCAGAGCTTGAAAGCAACCTGGTCCAAGTCTTGTGTTTGTAGGAAAGATCAAAACCTGGGGAATTTGGGGTTGTTTGTTCCAAACATTTCAAACAGTTCCAGTGACATCTAGTGGGGAGGAAACCCCTGCGAACGGCTCCAGCCTTACGGAAAAATCCCATTATCCTTTATTTTCTTTTAACCCACTGGGCAATAGTTTCCTACTGAAAAAAAAACCTCAGATGTGGTTTGTGTGCCATACACCATGATTGAAAAATAGTTTCATAGTCCACTGAGAATTTCTCCTTTCTGGAAACATTTCATATATTAAGGACCATTTGGAATTTTCTCTGGGACATTCCACTATATCTAAAATAAACTCATGGAAGAAGGTCATGCAGTCTTAGAAAAAAAAAAGCAACAACCACCAACTCTTGGAAATTTAAATTACTCAGAAAACAACAATAAAAATCTCAGTCCAACAGTTGCAACCCTATTAAAAAGAAATGCAACTAAATATAGTTAAAGTGATGTAAAATTAGCTTGGAAGCAAAACCAGGTCATCTTTCTCTCCCTCCCATCTTCCACATTCCTCTGCACTCTCCTCTGTATACCTTCTGCACATTTTTCTTACTGAGCTTGTTTATTAAATAAAGGGGAGGTTGCAAATACCAATCACACCTGGCTTACTCACAGGGCAAATTTTTCCTTCTATTTTATTCAGGATGAGTAAAAGCTGCTTCAGAAGCATTCCTCTTTTTGAGTCCCTGTAATACTTTTTTTCCCTTCTCTACAAGGCACTGTGCAGGGCAAACCATGTCATTCTTATTTAAGAGGCAGCTCAGGCTTTAGGCTTATGAGATACTTCTCCATCCAGTGATTGTTGCTTCTAAGCAGGTTTCCTGAATGAGGCAGGTTTACCCCTAATATATGTAAGTATGGCACTTAGCTAATGAGTTAATTATTAACATCAGAGAGGTGGCAATCCAAAGTTAGGCAAGTCAGACATAAGATCTTAGTGTTTTGAAAGCAGAAAGATTTTAACAAAGCAAGAAATGTTTTTCCTAAAATGGAGAGATTGCACCACTGAAGTTAGGAGTAGATTTACACATGTATGTAGTCTTTTTGTTTCCTGATTTGAGATCATTGGATTCAGGACCTACTGCACACCTCCAAAACAATACCCTAGAACAAATTCAATATTACCTTTGGGTGGTGGTGCGGGTGCTATTATATTGACCTGTCACTGAAGGAATCCCAGAAGGTCCAGAAGCATCACAGCTTTAAAAAGCACATATTTAATACTGTAACTTGTCCAGCCAATGCAGTCTGTGTGGGTTTGCAAAATCTGCTTGAACATTTCACAAGAACTTAGTTTCTCTCGAGTTTCCAGCCCTACCCTTGATCCTGGCTGGAGCCTGGACCTGCACTCACAAATACGTATTAAAAAAGAATTAGAAACATCATTTAGCCTGGTTGTTTTAAAAAGTTTCAGTTTTATTTTGCAATAAATTTTGGATGCAGGCTCTAAGAATCATGTTCCTGTGACAAGGGCAGCTGTGTTTCAGCAAAGAAACTGCAATGAGTCACCAGTTTTCTTTCTCTCTTACATTTATTTTCCTTAATCCAAAAAAGAAAATAGTAATCTAGACTGAAAAATATAAGCTTTGCTCTTTGTGGATGGGAAAAGCAGGGAAGTTCTGTTCCCAGGTCTTGCAACGGATTTGGTGTGTGAGCAAGACACTTCACTTCAGCTCGCTGCATCTCAGCCCGTCCAGCTAAAAATGTGCCTGAACCGGTCATGGCTGAGTGATGCCCTGCAAAGGACTTGGTGATGCACGAAAAACGGACTGCTCGGATGATGTGGAGCCTCCTCTTTATTTTCAGATAACAAAGGCAGCTGAAATTCATTTCAGCAGTTTTCCAAACTTTCTCTTTTTTTTCTCTGTAGATTATTGTTTTAGTTACCATAGAGATTTTTCAGCTCCCACCAGAAATGGAAAAGGATGCGCTGTGGAGATGCTCTCCCAACTAAATTGTCTACAGACAACTCTGAAAAATTCTGGGCTAACTAATCCCTGCTTCATCACAGTGCATTAATTCAAAATTAATTCATGCTTGGAAATCACTCTCGGTTACGTAGAGAGAAGCAAAAATATTTATGATGGTATTTATGATCCATTTTTAGTTCCTTGAAAATTCTTGGAAAATGTGTTTTGCCATTCTTCATTCTCAAATCACTGAATTATTGTATTTGTGTTGCTTTTGTGAAATAGCAAAAATGAATTCTCCTCACAGCATTAATTTGATTTGGTCTAAGAATAGAGTTTTGCCAAGAAAAATGCATTCCTTTTAGCAAAGACTTTTCTTGGTCTCTATTGTGCATGCAAAGGCATTAAGGTCAAAGGGTAAATTTCTCTTAGTTGCAGCCTATTTCCATGAGCTGAATCTTACATGATTAGCAGCATTTGGCCACTACTAGGAGAGATTGGAGAGAAAGGAAGGTCAGGTGGGTGTCTTGGGAGAAAATCAGAGAGAATTACTATAAAATATGTGCAGTTAAGTGAGAAAATCAGCATCTGCTCGCTGTTTGTTTTCTTTCAGGTTTTTTTGGAATTGGAGGAAATGTTATGAACACATTGGTTTTGGTTTGATTATAATTCTGAAGGGAGGAAACGATGAGGATGAAGGTGGGAGCTCAGGGAATGCAAATAGGAGGCGAGTATTGACAACAGAAGCCGTAACAGCAATGCTATTTTCCGTGATGACTTCAATCACATGGAAGATAAACTGGGTAAAGAGAGAAACGAGACACCTCTCCAGGTTTCTATCAGCCCCAGTTAGGAATCTCCTCCATGAAAATCTCCTTCACTTTCCCGACATACGAAGGAGCACTGGGAATTGCTGCAGCCACCCGTGACAGCAGCAGAGGCTTCCCCATCCGCGCTTCTCAGGCAGCAGCGCCCGTGGTCGGGGTTCATTAGTTCTGTCTCACTTGGGAGATATGGAGGTGGGGGAAGACTTTTTGAGATGCTGCCATACTTGAAACAAGCAAAACCAACCTAGCTTCAGCTAAGGAGGCTAAGTGAAGCCCAGGAGCCTTTCTGGTCAGGTATGTATTGAGCAAAGGACTCAACGGGCTGATCCATCATGCAGATCTTGGGTGGTTTATATCACCAGATCTTGTTCTGCAGGAGGGCTCACATTTTGTCCCCAAAATCTGATTCTGACTTACCCTTGTTGTGAATTAAGGAGCCTGTGCACTATGGAGGGGATTTAAGGCATTGATTGGAAGCAGCAGAATTCATCCTTCTCTCCAAATCTTATAGTGGTCACAAACTATTACGTAAAGCATTTTGGTTACCTTACAATTACAGTTTTGAAAGGGCGCTATTCATTCCCCCACCTTTTCCCGTGGGAATGCCTTTCCTTGATGACCAAATCTCCCAAATCTCCCTTCTCTGGACATTTCTGCTCCTTGTGTGTCCATCAGAGCAGTGAATCTTTCCTGCCTGGGTTCTCCTGAGCCCTGACTAACCACACCTATCTCACAAGTCTCTCCCACAGCCCATTTCAGAGTGATTCATCATAACCAATTTGGAATGGGGAATCTCTATCAGAAGCACAAAAACTCTGAGAAGGTGAGGAGCATACTCAGAAATAACAACACACGCTGCTGCCTCACACCAACAGCACAGGGAGCCCAGGGAAGTTTACACCTGCTTTGGAGATACTCCATTTCTGATCTGTTGATGTTTAATAGCTGTGAATATTAAGTTAATGTTAGGAAAGTTATGGGGTTTGACATTGCCTTTAGCATTTATCATATCTATTGTCCTTCTGGGGATGCTGTGAAGTTCCTACATGAGGCCGATGAGGCAGACCACCATCCAGCCCCGCTGCCTCTTGGATGCAATAAATAAAGGGTGGGGAAAGATGCCGCAGTGCTGTGCAGCCCTTCCCTTGTCTTCACAGCTGCATCCAGCCCTGTTTTGCTGCTCCTCAAGCAAGAAACTCCAGTTTCTCTTCTTACTTTGATTTCCACAACCCACCCTGGGACTTGTGGCTGAGTGCCAGCACAGAAGAAAAGATCCCAGTTTGTTGCTGCTGTGCCCGTTATGAAGGTACCCTTCTACACCTCCTCAGCAGTGGCATAGATGGGAGCATTTCCAATGGTGGCAGAGGACAGATGCTCCTCTCTCCTGCTCTTGGAGACTGAATGCATCCTCCGGTATCACCCTCCAGGTTGGGTTATCACAGATGCTGTGCCTCAGCTTTGCACATGTAACATCCCCAAGTGCAGGCAGGCTGTGCTCAGGCAAAAAATTATGTCAAAGAGGTAAAACAAAGAGTATTGTGTTTGGCCTATCTTGCAAAAAAATTATGCATTGAGAAAGAATAGTGAGGAAGTAGAGTAAGTGCAAAATACACAGCGAAGTGTCTCGTTGCTTCCCTGAGACAAAGGCAGACAAAATTAATCAGCAATGATTTGTTGTGCCAGAAAAGGCACGCTTCTGACTATCTGTGGCAGATTATTGCCAGGGAAATAGTTCCTCAATATCCCAGGCACATTCCTGACCTGTATATTATGAAGTTATTTCTGCTTTATGATTTGTAACCTGTAAAATGCCTGTGATCTTAATAAATGAGAGCTTGTTGCCTCCTGAAATCCACTGTATTTCATCTTTTGCTTTCCTCCTTTGGCAGTGTTGTTATTTAGACTGAGTTAACATTAGTATTCTCTCTGAGCATATACACTTCCATGAATTCGATATCATCGCTGTGAGCTAGCACCCTTAGGACACTATGACACCATCCATATGACATATGATCATGGGTGGAAACATAGCCAGAGGCTTTATGGAAAACACTGAGGATTTCCTAACATGTACCTTTTATTTTCCTTTCCCCACAAGGAAATACTTTGGACTTTTTTAATTGCTTAATCAAGCTTATGACCCACAACTAGTTCTTGAAACTTAATAGTAAATCCATGGAAAGTAAACTATGCAGGGCTGTCCTATCAAAAGTCTTCCTGTATTATAATTCAAATTGCCTAAGGTACAGCCTGACACAGCTTCCGAAAACCATAGAACCCCAGCCTGGTTTGTGTTGGAAGGGACCTTAAAGCTCATCCAGCTCCAACCCCTGCCACAGGCAGGGACCCCTTCCACTGGAGCAGCTTGCTCCAAGCCCCTGTGTCCAACCTGGCCTTGAACACTGCCAGGGATGGGGCAGCCACAGCTTCTCTGGGCACCCTGTGCCAGCGCCTCAGCACCCTCACAGGGAAGAGCTTCTGCCTAAGAGCTCATCTCAGTCTCCCCTCTGGCAGGTTAAAGCCATTCCCCTTGGCCTGTCCCTACAGGCCCTTATAAAAACAATAAATAAAAATATTAAAATTAATAAAAGTTAATAGAAATAAATTAAATATAAATATATTTATAATAATATAATGATATAATATGATAGTATAATGAATGGAATGTAAATAAATAAATATAACAAATAATAAATTAAATAAATAACAAAATAAAATAACAAAAATTATATTAAAAATGAAATAAAATAATAAAAATAAAATAAAATAAAATGAATAAAATAATATAAAATAAATTAAAGTAAAATAAAAATAAAATGTCTTATCCTCTGTCCATGTACAGAAACTTTCCTTGCTGTTTACAGGAGCTTCTGGTGGCAGGAGAACAAGGGTGCTGCTCTCGGGAGTGCTCATCCCTCCTATGTGCATCTCACTGGAGCTCCTGGAGCCACCCAAAGCCACCCCTAGTCAGACATATGGGAAAATCACTTCACGAAAACCCATGGCATGAATCCTCTCCATGCCTTGGATGCAAACAACACAAAAGGCTGCAACTTGTCCGTGCTCTTAGAAATTAAACGACACCAGAAGTCATTCAGAAACCAAACCTCCCACCCCGCGCTTACGGGAGCAAGGCGCGAGCCTGGGCAAAGGCTCCAACCCTTCCCCGATCCAAACGAGTGCATCCATTTTCTGCTCCCTACGTTTTTAATAGAAAATGAGAATGCAATTGTGTTATTAGGAGCCAGATAATGCCTGAGCATGGGAGTTGCTGTGTTAATGGGCTGTGGGGTGTGTGGGAGAGGGCAGCGCTGACCCCCCGATCCGTAAAACAGCTCCAGCCCCTACAAGCCTTGGAAAAGCCAGACATCAACTTGGAAGCCTTTTACGAGTGCATATGGAGAAACTGCAGAAAATATAACTGTTTGTGAATAAAATGGAAATTAGTGCTGTTGTGTTCACCTGTAAGTTTTTCTTTAAAGCCAGTGATTGCATTTGAAACCTGCAATTCTCAACAAAAAGAGGAAAGTTCAGTGCTGATTGCTGGATATTTGGACCTCCCAGTGCAAACATTAACTGGCTGAGAGGCACTCTGGAATGTAATGAAGGAAACAATACTGGGAAAGGAGCCAAACGCAGAAACACTGGCGCCTGCAACCTAGGGATTTGCCTCCTAGTAATAGGAGCTGAACAAGGCCCAGCACTTCTGTTAGGCTGGAAATGACATACTGTGATCCTTGACTTAGCCAAAGGGATTTTAAATGGAGGAAAGAGCTGGCAAGACAAAATCTCCTGCACTTTTCACAGTGTTTTCTAAAACAAGCAAAGGAAATCAGGAGAAAAGACTGTAGTCTATTACATTTGATCCAGTTAAGTCAAGAGTGGAAGCTTTTTAACTGCTGTTATTATTTCTTATACTTTCTCATCATGTCACACCACCCAGAAAGCACAGACATAAAGCAGAAACTTGAAACTGCTTTCATTCAAGAAGAAGGGCACCCCAACATTGCGTTATTGACAGGAGGGCTGAAAAAACTGACAGCTGCAGAAATTGTACAGTTGAAGTTCAATTCCCAGGAGCAGGAACAATATACTGATGGTATTAATTCCGTTTGGAATTGTTAAAATAAGAAAAGGTTATGGGCTGAGGAAGGGACCTGTGCGGGGGTTTTTTCTTTTTGCTTGTAACAAAGGCGAACCTTCCTTCTTCCCTGGTGTCCTTGGACTGTCATCTCCAACCTTTTGAAACTGTATCTGATTATCCATGTGGCAATTAATCATAATTAAGCAGGCTTGAGATTTGGAAAGGTACAAAGAAGGTGGCTATAGATCTGGCTTTTGTCCTGAGTAACCTCTTTTATTTTTTTCCCCCTCTTTTTTTGGCTGCTGAATCCTGTGTTTGGAGCCATGAGAGGGAGGACTGAAAAACTGGGAAGGGGAAAAAAAACCCAGAGAGAAAAACAGTGTCTGTGTGTGTGCATGTGTGTGTGTGTGTGTTTTAACATCAGAGCCCTGAGCATCCCGGTTGTTCTTTCTTTCTCTTTTTGGGCATCGCAGTCCCTAGAAACTAAGTTCCAGCAAACTTGGAAGCAGCCCGTTTCCAAGAGGAAGCTAGGTAACAAATTACCTTTCTAATGCCAAGTGATTTGGATCCATTCTTACAAACCAGATTTTTTCAATTTATTACAGGAAAACATTCAATCATTATACGCTGGCACTCATTCTGGGGCACATGGAATACCATTCTACCCACTCCACCCACATCCAGTTTTTAAAGGCTTAGTAAGCCCAGAATGTCTTCTTATTAAATGTTTTATACATTTATAATTAAAATACTGGGCTGGCATTAGAATCATTTTAACAGATGTAACCTGACACAGGCTTTCTCTGCCCAGGGTCAGGCTGGGAAACAATGGCTTCTTTAACTCCTGCGTTCTGCTCAGGTTTCTGTTTGCACATGGGTCCAATTTGTCCCATTTATGATTAGGTTTAAGTAAGTTGATGTGCTATTTATTTAGGAGAATTGCCATTTCAGACTATTACCATATTCCCCTACAATATACATTACAGTGTGGTCTATGCCTGCACTGTCCATTATTAGGTTATTATAGTACCGAATATGGTCCCAATTCACCAAAACAACAACAACTAACTTGATTCAGGCATTAAGTGATTTACTGCAGCTCTTTACATTGGAATTAATGTACATACTGCTTGGAAAAGCCAACACCCCCCCCTTTTCGCCCCCAACCCTGAAGGCTTACAAGGGCCATGTGCTGGCATGTGAAGGAGACTTAAATGTCTGTGTAATTGATTTAAACATCAAGTATGAATGCTGGACAGGGAAAAACCGAAGGGGCAGGGTCTGCTGGCTTGCAGAATACCAGATCAAGGTGCTGCTCGAGGGTGGCAGAATTGGGCTTATCTGTGGGAGACGCTTGGGAAGACCTCAGTAGCCGTCTAGTCCTTCCCCATCCCATGGAGCAGAGAGCCTGAGTTTATCTCTGTTACTAATAAAACGTGCTCACTTCATCTTTGACACAGCACCGAGGCAAGAGTGGGTATAATTTATAGTGACTGACCTAAACCATGCGGCCGTTTCTTTGCACTCCCCCTTCCCCGACACAAAACCCTACCCCTGCCTTAGAGGAAGAGGTTTATTGAAACCAAAGCCCTTTTCAGCAGCTCTTCAGCTCCCCCCAGCTGTGGCGATCCAGGCCGGTCCCTTGCCAAACTGCAAGTTGCCTTTCTCCACGCCATAGGCATCATAGAATGAACCAGGTTGGAAAAGACCTTTAAGATCATCAAGTCCTGCTGTGTGCCATGAGCCTGTGCCCACCAGCTTGGGTGGATGGTCTTCCATGAGGAAGTCTGAAATTCATTGGCTGCCAGCCTCAGCAAGGGGCTGTATTTCTGCTCATGGGTAAACCAGCTGGAATTCACATAATAATAAATTAATAACCACAAGGCTGGTGCGTTCCAAAAGCTACAGTAAAATAGCAGCCGAGCAGAAAACAGCTCTATCGCGTCCACCATCTCCCCTCGGCACGTGTTCCTCTTCTTTCAATTGCAATGAAGTCATTGGTCACTTTTTCTTCGTCAGGGAAAACGGCTAGGAGGTTCCCCATCTCCTCCTGAAAGGCTTTACTTCAAAGACCTGCTAGGCACGAACACTGCACCCAGGAAGGAGAGACAGTGCTTTCATACCAGCTCTGCCTTGGGTTTACGGCTCATTTCATGATGGGCACCTACTGAATGTTGTGCATGGGCCCGATATGGTGGCAAAATCTGGCTTTTGGGACTAGCAGGGTGACCACAAGTGTGGCTGTTGATATCATGACCCTAAGAAGCAGTGATTAAAGATGTTCAAGAGCCTGTGGTGGGGCAGCATGCAGGGAATGATGCAGTGCCCCATCCTGATACTAAGGTGTGTTGAGAGAGAGCCTGATGTGGGAATAACGCTGAAAGAAGCATAAAAAGACTGGGAAAACAAGGATGGCTTTCCAGTTCTGGAGCATGCTCAGCTCAAGAGGCATCAGACAGACCAGGCAGAATGCTGCATTACTGCAACAGGAGAAGTGGAGATACAGCTTGCTCTGAACTTGAAGTTTATCACAGTGACTGCTGAAGAAATTCACTTCCAGGCCAAGGCTAAGGCTGTGAATGGAGATGAAACCTGAGCTTGCTGCTTGTACAGCTCAGAAGAGAGGTAACAAGAAGCTGTAAGAGGTACCACCACTGCAGGCATGGAAAGCCTTAAGATTTCGGACTCAATCCCTGCCACAAGCATCCAACACACACAACTCCTGTCCAGCTGCAGCATGTACAAGAAGACCACTATTTCTGAGCTTCAAGTCACCCAGTTAGTAAATCACAGATATACCTGGTTCAATTTACACTTACGTGTCGCGTGATCTGTCCTGAGAGTAACCTGTTAATAAATTAAACTAAGCCCCAAAAGAGGTTAGAAAATGAAGTTAAATGCTTCACCATCTGGGACTCAACCATAGCTAGATCCAATATTTGGAGTAATGCGAAGGTAAAAAGCAATTGTGGTGTATTTACCACTGTTTCATCTTTTTTCTTTCGCAGAGATAACAAGATGATAGAATAACTTCACTTATTCTTTTCTTTTGAGTAGGGGCTTTAAGCTGAGTCTTACTTAGACATCCCCAGGAAAACAATGTGCTAAACACCTTTAAAATGACAAGCCTGGAGTCGGTGAGTTTTTCTGCCTTTTGGAGGTGAAGCAGCTTTTGTAATTCAGGATTCCTGTCTGTCTCCTCCAGTGCTTCAACCATCCACAGAGCTGAGCTCCCACTTGCCTGAGGCCACGTTGGTTTAGGACCACTTCCAGGTCGTTTGGAAGTCAGGCTTGGAGCCTGCTCCAGACACAGAGCCACATAATGTAGAGCTATGAGAACCCGGGAAAACCTGCTTGGCAAAACCCTCCTTTTTTTTTTTTTTTAACTCCTCTTTTGGTTAAAAAAAAAAAAAATAAAATACTTGCTTTACTTTTTTTCCCCAACAAAATCCCTAAATGGACCAAATTTATGAATCTCGCCTGGGTTTGACTAAAGCCTATAAGGAATTTTAACCTGAAGAGAGAAAAATCAGAGTAGCAAGAAAAAAACATGGAGGTTTTGGATGGTTTGGGGGGATTTTTTTAATCATGCTCTGGACTCCTGGGCGCAGCCCACCCTGTGCACAGCCATTGGCACGTGCTGCCTTCTGCAGATGGATCACAAGTGGCACACACAGCCCTGCAGAGCTGGCACGCAGCGGCTGGCATCGCGCTTGCCTGCTCGGCTCTGTTTTGGAGGAGATGGCACACTGCTCCTCCATAGGGAAAGGGGGGAGAGACCTCCATGCGCACTAGCAGCATCCCCACAGAATAGCTCATTGCGGTCCCCAAGTCCTTTCCAAGGTGGCAGCAGGCGTGCTGCCTCAGGGGATGCTTCGGCTTTATCCTCCTTGTAAATCTGATCTCTTTAATTTTGCTGGGGTAGCAGTCCCTGCCGCAGGGACAGGGCTCTGGTCGTGCCAACACCGCAGGGATTCATTATGAGAAAGGCTGAGCACAACCCAACCCTGCTCACCAGCACACTGGGGTCTGAGCCAGGCAACAGGTGGAGAATACTGAGCCCCCCATAGGGTGTAACGGGGCTCCCTCCGTAGCTTGGCCACACAGACTATTCCTGCTCAATGTTTCCTTAAAGATGTTTATGACTATGACCTCGTGTGGGTGAGGATCACACCTGAGTTTTAGTCTGGCTTTCCCTACAAAGCCTGGGCTTAGAGTAATGTGGGGAGGTGTTTCCCATCCTGAGTTCTCCTGCCTTTCCCTTGCACACATAGGGTGACAGGGGGTCAAAACTATATATCCTGACTGCTGAGAAGATGGACAGAAGAAACAGCAGGAAAGCACAGGAGAAGAAAATCTCAGGGAGGCAGACAACTGAGAAATGTCTGCAGAGCATATGCCCTGCACCACAACCACTGCAACACTCCTGCCCTGCAGCCTTGGGGACCTCTGATGTAAAGATGAAAGCCAGAACAACTGAAATGCTGTGGGCAGACAGCAGGAGAAATGGAAACCTGGGATGACTTGGGTTGGGAAGCAAATGGAGTCCTACCTCCTGCTCAGAGCAGGTCCAGTGTGAGTTGGTTGTGAGTGAGCAAAAGAAGCGTGGTTGGGTGTGCCATTAAATTTCCCCAAAGCTCCTTACACCCAAGCAGTGCTATTAAACCAAGAGTAATATCGCTTTTTGTTCCTACAATCGTGTTGAAAACGTTGAGAATATCCCCCCTCTCTTTAATACAAGCTCTGTCTGCATTATAGGACTCTGATGTCAGATTATGTTTAGCAAACTTGCAGCATCACGGTCTAGAGGCCTCAACAGGGAAGTAAGAAATATGGTTAATCCTGCCAGCAAAGGGTTTCCCTGAAAATTATGCTGGCGCCCAACTGCAGTATTTGGGCTGTGCACAGATTTTGTAGGCTTCAGCAGTGCTTGCACTTTGTCCAGTTCCTTTTCCAGAGTGAGGGAGAAGCCACCTTTGCTTCCCATTCCCCTTCTTGGGGGGATCTGCAAGAAAGGAGGAAAGGAGAAATAGATCTATAATCCTGAAAATCCTTTTCACTTTGAATATCCAGATTGCCCTTCTTCTGGAGCTATGATCCTCTATGACTATTGACTGTTTCTTTTCTGGCCATGCTAGTTCAGACAAAATAAAGGTATGTTATTTGTTGTTTTGGGGTTTTTTTACCCAAAGTGTCCTTAATAGTTCAGCTTGGTGGGCTAAATATCCAAAATAAGCATGCCCTTGAAGGGTTTTGTGTTGCTGTGCATAATCTATAGCTTTGCGTATACCTGCTAGGATAAGGTGCATCTTAAAGTTCGTATCTCACAAGTCAGTTTTAAGACTATCAAAACTGGATTTTTTAGGTCTTGCTGATCTTATTGGAGGGAATGTCTAGAGGTTGTATAGTCCCACCTCCTGCTCTCAACAGATCCAACTAGATCAGCTTGTCTTGTCCAGGGAAAGCCTGAATATCTCTAGCATATCTGATTCAGATATCTCAGTATCAGACATATCTCCATAAGATGCGGACATGAAACCAAACCTCAAATACACCCTCAAATACACCCTCCCCTGAGCCGTTTAGATTCAATTCTCAACAGCTTGGGGGGGGGGTGTTGGTTGCTTTTCTGAGCAGTGATCTTTCTGAGAGCAGAGCTCAGCTCAGGGCTGGAAACAGTCACAACAAAACACTGTCTAAAAGTCTGCTGCAGTACAGATCAAACCAAGGAAACCTCATCCTGCCATTTGGAACCAGACCGAGAGGTGGAACAGCACCAAGTCTGTGGAGGTGATCAGAAACACCCAGCTACTACCAGCACGGTGCTGCGGGACCGAGCTGGAAACGACCTGTGATGGAGCATCCCTGGAATAGATGAAAATTGGCTCAGGATACAGCTCTGCCTGGAGCTGGGAAGATGGGCAGCGCCAGCAGGTACAGCAGCCCAGGCATCCCTGGGGGGAGGCAACTGAGCCTCTGGCTCTTCCAAGCTCTGCTCATTGCTAAATCACAGCACCTCTCTTCTCTCCCGCTTTTTATTTTCATTTGCTTCATGTTTACTCTGGCCTTGAACCACTTTGCTTTGCTCCAGGCACAAAATCAAGTGGCTTTCCTCTTGTTCTTTTCTTACCTGGCCTCAGATACAGCAAACTGAGTCCTCAAGGAAAATGCAATGCACTTTATATTGCCTCCCTCAATACTAAGAAAAACCCAACCACAAAAGACCCCTTTTCCACACAGCCAGATTTTACAGACTAGGAGCAAGCAGTCTCCTCCCCATCTCTAGGGAAGTGGAGGGGGTTTATTTATTTTAGCAGACTGTTCATTAACTATTAGGATAAAGAGGAATGGATGCATTTGTTTAGCTAAAGCTGGGGGTATAAAACTGCAGCTAACAGGTTAGTCCTGTATGTTCTTCTCAAAGTACCTGGAAACAGAGAAAACCACTGCAAAGCTGCAAGGAATCCTAATGTGGATGCTCTCATTGATCTTTTGGACACATTCAGAAAATAATACACTTAAAAGCACTGTTTTGGGGTTTTCCTTTAAAGCAAGGTGAGCCTTTCCTTTGGTTTCAGTTTGTTCCACAAGATCTTAAACACAGCCCTTGGACTGGTTTGACCCTAGATTTGCCTCACACAACCTCACTGCACCCACGCTGCAGCCAGAGCATGAGCTGGTGGCTCAGTGATCTCACTTGGCTCCTGCTTATGGTAAAGTGTGAATTTCCTATTGGTTGTGCTTTATGCATTTGGATTTTCTGCAGCCCAGCTCTTCGCTCCCAGGCCTGGGAGGAATATTCAGGAAGAAAATGGATGTCGGGGAATGAAGTTCACACGCTCTGAGGGTTTCCTTTCCTTCGTGGCAAGTGGGGAAGCTGCGGGCACAGGGTTGGGAGCTGCCCACTGCTCCTGCGAGCTTCCCCGAGCAAATGTCGGCTCCCAGCTCCATCATGCATTTACCTTTATAGCTGCAGTGAAATGACAGCTACGAGATGTTGCTTTGCAGGAGGGAATAGCTCAGGTCACATCCTCAGCTAATGCAAAATGGCATAATGAAATGCTGATTGATACCCGCCAGTAGCCCGGCTCGCTTGTTAGTTACGCAAATGCAGGTAAAATCCTTGTTAATCTAAAATCTCAAAGCCTTGGTGGCCCTTGATTCATGGAGGGAAGGTGCAGGCACAGTGTGCAGCTACAGGTGGCCTCTGTTCTTCAACACTGAAGCTTTGAAGAGATTTAGATCCTGATGGCAAGTGCCAACACAGTTCTTACAAATTAAAATGAAATGAAATGAAGGAAATTGTGCTCGGAAAACCAAAGGAAGGATATTCAAGCGAAGACTGATTGTGCGGCTGTGCAAGCCTCAAGCTGGAACTTATATATTTCCAGACCTTCTAAAGCTGGCTGGGTTTCTTCAACACTGAATATTTCCAGGCCTCCCATGAGACTCAGCCTCCCCATCTCAAGCCAGGATGTGTGCACAGCTCCTCGCTGCCAGGTAAAACGCTGCTACTAGACAAGTGACCGCCTTTGAAGCCTGTTTAAATCACCATTTAAACATGAATCTCTGCAGTTCCTTTTGAGAATAAACATAAACCGAGAAAGGACAACGAGTGTTAACTCCATGGAGCACCCACTTTCCCTCCATGTTCACTATTTTGTGGGAAATATCAGCATTTTGTGGTCAAGCTCATTATTTGCTTTCTATGAGACCGGGGTGTTTTAAGCCAAGGAACGAGCTCTGCTCCTCATTCGTGTAATCAAAGGGCCGAGTATTCCTACTGATTTTTAATACATTTCATCTCCATCTTTTAATGCATACATTGAAGTATACTGTGTCTTTAAAAAAAAATCTCAGCTTTGACTGTTAATTTAGCTTCCTACATACAGTCTCATTTACTGTTATCTATTTTTATTCTCACTGGGGATTAGGTAAGCAACGAGCAGTATTTCCAGCTGTCCTTTTTGCATCACTGTTTGAAAACTGTGTAGACCACAAAGAACATAATTACAAAAAACAAATTGCTAGTACAACTGCTCTGTTAATAAGTAGGGACCTGTTGTAAGTTCTGAAACTTAGAAAGACCATTTCAGACTTCTGTTTTCATTAAACTGTGGTTGCAGAGAGCAGATATAATTGCATTTCTTTTCTTTTTAAAGGCTACAGGTTACCTGAAGTAATTTGTATATTACTTTTTTTCTCTGTAAGTCCAAATCAGTTCTCTCAATGGAAAACATTGCATAGTAGGGGTCATTCCACAAGTGTTTTGCATTAGTGCAAAAATTGCATTCATGTACTAAGATGTTTAAGCACCTACAAAGTTGTCGCCAACCATCTGCACTGCTGGTAGCACTAAATCAGCCGGGTACATACACAAAGCCAATGTAATTTATCTGTCAGGCAGTATTTCATTTAAAACATATTCCTGTAAAATATGAAATACTTAGAGGCACCCACTTTCCTATTTGAGTTTGACGTTTTCCATTACTGCGTGAGCAAAATTGTCTTTTTAATGGAGCAAGAAAATCTTTGGGCGCCGGGGCTCTAGCATGAGGAAGGGGGTTTCATTTTGCATTATGTTAAGAGGCAATTATCAGTGTAGGAAAAATGAGGGCTCCTGCATGTGTGTGTGAGTGTCTGGGGGGCTGCTGCCTTGCTCTGAAGCACTGGGATGATGCTGGACTGAGTGAGACTTTCTCTAGCATCTCTGCTGCAAAGCACCCTCACATGATCCAAAGCCAAATACTTTGAAGCCAAGGTGCTGTTTCATAGCACTACAGAGAAAGCCAGGTGAGCTTTATGAAGCTTGAGTTTAATCTTTGACTCAGATTTATGTGAGGAACCCTTTTAAGTCTGGAAATACCTGGTACTCTCTTTTACCATTCCCCATGATCTGAGAGACTTATGCTCCATGTAGGCTGTGGCACTGACACATGCATTTTTACAGTTCATGATCCAAATTGCTTATGCAGAAAATCTGAGCTGGACGTGGATGGAGAAATAATCTCATTTTGTCCTATTCTTCACATGCTGCAAGGTACGGTGTTAATAAAACACTTTCAATAAACAAACTAACCAGCCGTAAGTTGCTGCTTTTAATACGAGACATGAAGTCTTTGTATGATTTTTCCAGATTCTGCACCTGATTAATGACATACCATTTTGGAATTTATGTCCAAGGAAAGTGCAGGGTGTACTTCCTCCACAAACAGAAACAATATGTGCAGGCTCCTTCTCTTACCTGTACCATATGCCCAAGAGAGAAGGAGGAGAAGCAGCAGTGAAACCTCTTGACTGCATGGGGTACTTGGCTGAGGAAGAGACAGGGTGGCCAAGATCTGAGGACAGAGGATTTATTTAGGTTTATTTATTCAGGTTTTGCCCTCCCACATCTGAACCAAAAATTGTGGTCTGCAGACTGCTGGGACTGGAGCACTCAAATTGAAGCAATTCCACTAAGATAATTCTATGTGAGACGTATAAAAAATGCACAAATAACACGAGTACTTGTGAAATGGAATATCTGCTCACAGCAAAGAACTAAAGTCGCCAAACCCACTGTAATTTTATACATCAAATAATTTCTAATTGTATCAGAAGGCAGCGTAAATTCAGCATCAGGTATTTAAAGAAATACAGCTACAATCAGGATACTGGTAATCTCACAACAGTATTCTTACAGTGACAAAGCAACGTTCACCTCTGCTCTGTGCCTGATAACAGATTTGTACATAAATTAACATGTACAGTGTTTTGAAAGTGAAAATTGATTCCTTGACACGGTGACAGAAAACTCGCTCTGTAGCTATATAGAGCCAAGACTAGATCCTAAATTTTAAAAACATTCAATTTTAAAAAAAACCAAAACAAGGCTCCGTGTTTAAGAAGCTCTTATGCACCAACAGCAAAGTGAACTGGAGTGAAGAATGCTTAACTTTAACCTATGTGGTTTTCTTCCAGAAAATCTCAACTCCCATCTCCACCTCTGATGCCCATTTCCAGTTGTGACTGAAAACTATGAACTTGCTATTTATGTCTGGCCAGAAGAAGTGGAGTAAAACTGCACCAGAGCAAGCCACATAGCATCTTGCAGAGCCAGCTATGGTGGAGATGAAGAAATGTGTTGGAACTTCTGAAGATAACTGATAAACACAGAATCACAGAATCCTGGAATGGTTTGTGTTGGAAGGGTCCTTAAAGCTCATCCAGTTCCAATCCCTGCCACGGGCAGGGACACCTTCCACTGGAGCAGCTTGTTCCAAGCCCCTGTGTCCAACCTGGCCTTGAACACTGCCAGGGATGGGGCAGCCACAGCTTCTCTGGGCACCCTGGGCCAGCGCCTCAGCACCCTCACAAGGAAGAAATTCTCCTAATATCTAATCTAAATCTCCCCTCCGTCAGTTTAAATGCTTTAGAATGTCTTCATTTTCAAATGTGCTTATTGTATTTGGCCACGACCCAAGGACACAAGTACCAGATCAGCCAGGGTCAGACCCAGCACGTTGCAGAGGAGATCTTGAAGCAATACAGCCAGAGGTCAACATCAGATACAAGCTTCTCACACCTAACCATGTCTTTGGCAAAGGATATGTCCAGTCTTTCTTTCTAGTCTAACATAGAAACAGCAATATGAACTTGATTCAAGCAGACTCTGGTGTAGACACTTGGGTCCACAGACCTATTGTTCTGATACATCCTTCAGATCCCTGGCTCTAAGCTTTTACCTGCCCCATTTCTCCCACCACAACAGAAAGATTTCCATGGGAAAGATTGACAACTGCCTGGCAAAGGGAGTTATTCAGGAGGATGTGGCCTACCTGCAATGGGGCAGAAGGCAGAATATGATCTGCAAAGGTTTATGTAAAAACTCCATGGGTAAAAGGGAGCGTAAAACCATTTGCTTGCTTTCACTGTTGGCCCAACTTTTAAATCAGGTTTTAATTGCATGAAAAGCCATCCTCATCCCTTTTGATTACATCCTTCTATCGCCCTCAGAACTGCAGCATCTGAACATCTTATTAATAAAAGCTATTTTGGAAAATAAAACTCCTTCAGAATATATGAGGATTAACACTATATATAGACCACGATGGCTTAAAAGAGATTGTTATGGTCTATTGTGCAAATACATATTTACTAGAGCTTTTGAAATACAGATCATGCAAATATGTATTCAGGGACTTTTAAAAATGCAGATTATTGACCTGACAGATCATAAAGGCTCCTTTGAAACCATTCTGGGTTACAGTATCATGTAAATACTTATTTAGGCAATTTTTTAAATTCTTCCCTAGTACAGTCAGTGAAAATCCTCATGAAAACAAATGTTTTTTTCACCTGACAGCCACAGCAGTGTTGAAAGCTAAATACCTCCTTCCCCCACCTTTACAGAACCCAGCTCCTTCCTGCCTCAGGATGGCACAGCTGTATTCTGTGGGGCCTAACGTCACCTGTCAGTGGGGTGGTGACCATCCCAAGGCTGCAGAATAAATCCTTAATGGTTTACAACTACCTGGAGAACCTGTGGCTGGACATGCATCTTGCCCTCACCTGCTGGGGTGGATGATGGGCACAGCACGTCCTGGGACAGACCTGGGCAAGCCCAGGGAGCACCCCTGTGGTTCTTGGCTTGCCTGGGTCTGCCACATCCCAGTGATAGGGCAGGATGGTCCCAGCTCTCAAGGCAGAGGGAATACTGGTTTGGGTGAGAGTTAACATCTGAGTTATCTGGGTCAGAAACAGAGCTGGGATTGAGGCAGTGGGAGCTTCACTGAGAGTCCAGTCCTCTCAAAGAGCTTTAGTATGTGCTACAGCTCACATTTGAGGTGTTTAGGTGCTGTCTCTGAGTTAGGAAGATGGCCAGCAGCGCCTTGGCAAGCTCTTTCAGCTCCCCTTGAGTAATAAATAACCTTCTGTCCTCAGTAGAAGACCACGTGTGCTGCTTCCAGAGGTCACGACGGGGTGTGACAGCAGCAAAGGATGGGAGACTCTGCTCTGCAACACTCTTCCCACTCTCATGGTTAAGGCAGAGCCTTGAATCTGCCTGTGAATTGCAGGATGAGGTGGGAACACACACTGCCTCCATAAACCCAGGCGCCGAAGAGCAGACTGACAGGGAAGCCTATCCAGAAAGCATTGCTTGTGGCCAGGGGAGGGTAATAATAGGGGATGGTGATTAAATATTTCATAACAAAAAAGAGAAAAATGGATATTCATCTTGCATGGGCTATGTACAACCAGTCAGGTAGGTGGAACTTTCAGCTGGTTGGTCTGGGGATGAAAAGAGTATTTCTCATTAGCAATTTCCTGAACTAACAGATAGTCTCAGTTTTACACAGATCTCTCATTATTCAACATTCCATCAATAATATAATGGCATTTCTTAATTCATATTCGTGTGGATGATTAAGAAAAAGCAACAACTTTTTATGTATGTGGCCCAGTAGTGCAGTGGTTGTTATGTTTTGTTATGTGTTATAATAACACAGTCTTCCAAGAATTTGTGCATGTGTGTTAAACTGTTTGTGCCAGGTGATTGTAATATTCCTGGAGCACAGACACTGCCTTGATGAATAGTGGTGTAAATGCTCCAGCAATTTTGCACATAAATGTGTCAGCTCTGGTCTACATAATGGAGAGAGGTCCTTTCATGGACTGGATAAAAGCAGGTTTATGAATCATGGAAAAACATGCTTCCCATAGAAAAAAAACATGTTATGTGAATTTTCTTCAGAAAATCCTCAAAAAAACCCCAACAAAACCTCACCTGGAATCTGGCCAGAGCATTTTAGTGCTCTTTTGTCATTCTGATGGTTGAGGAGAGCTGGTCATGGTGATTAACAAGGTGTGCGGGTTTGGGCTTTTTCAAGGTACAACTACAAACAAAAGGTAGTAAATTTAATTTTCATTAGGGCAGAATTACTGTTCTCTTACTACGAGCAGGAATACACATTAACAAAACCTCCTTGTTACTTTCTCTCTGCAGATCTGGCTTCTATTTGCCTCTGCTATAGGAAGGTTTGAGTTAACATTCACGATTCAACAAGGCACTGTAAAATACCCCGCAAGAAAATTTACTGTAGGTATATAGTAAATCACACAAGGGGTATGCACGCTCATTTACAAAACACAGACTCGCTCCATTGTACGAGCAACAATTAAGGGGTGCACCTCGCACGCGCCCCATTTTTAATGCCATTTGCTGGCATTTGAACAATTTAAGACAATAAAAGTATCCCACAGTGTTATAAACAGAGCCACGGAGGAAACCCAAACTTTGGGCATTATTTACACAACTGGTTTCAATGATAAAATATTTTTGTGGAGTTCTGAAATCAATTTCTGCTAGTTTTCTGCTCAGGTGATTCCCACTTCTGGGAGAGATCCATTATTGCTGATGGCAGAGCTACGTTAGACCACAACCACAGACTCAGTGCTAGCAAGAAACCCACACAAAGCTCTGCTTTAGAAAGAAGTAGCCAGGCTTTCTCAGCTAGACCTGTGCTTGTCAGCTCTTCCCACCTGAAAAATAGTCCTATGTCCACTGGGAACTTTAAAGCTGTTATAAATGGTTAATCCTCTGAACACGGCAAACTTTGCGGTGCAGCCACCTCCATGTTGCACTTGGGCTAAATAAAACATCAAACTCCATTCACCTTTTGTGCAATGGCGCTGCAAACCTGAACTGGAGCATCTAGGTTAAATTAGTTCCCATTTAATTTTACATATCAGTTTAGGGAAAAGCATCAGCCTTGCTAGTTTTGATGACAAACTCCTTCCCCAGCCAGATCTTTCCTGAAAAGGTGCATAAGAGTCAAACACCACTCTGCCCTTTGGGTTTTGGTCACTTGCTGTGCTGAACCTTCTGTCTTTTTACTGCTGTATTAAGAAGGGAGAAATGATTTTGCAGATTGATGGCCTCACTTTTATACAGAAGAGAATTTTAGGAACTAAACCACAAAAAGGCAGTAAACCTTGCCTGTTTTGTCACTTATTTGGGTGGCAATGGGGAGCAGAGTAAAGAAGAAACCCCTTTCAGCAGTGAAGGACACTCACATCCATGTCCCAGTGAAGGGCTTGTGCCATGGGTACCCTTTGCCGAGCCCTACATGCCCAACCTGATCCAACATGCATCATGGAGAGGGGCAAAACACAAATGATCTAATTAGCCTAATCACAAAGCCATCTTCAGTCACCATCCACTGAGCAAACCCACCCCAGCAGCTTGAATTACGGGACTTGAGGTAAAATGATACTGCTGCAGGGCCATAAACAGAGGAGTGCACCTGAAGTAGCCATGAACCCCCGGGGAGTGCTGGGGGAAGTGAGAAGCTGGTTACTGCAAAGACAAGTGACTGTGAAATCCTGTTTTATTCTTCCTGCAATAAAAGTGTGTTAGTTCTTCAAGGAAGTGTGTGGGGGGCTGCGTCGCGTCCCAGGGACAAGCACAGTCCCATGGCCACAAGTAATTTTGCAAAACTACAGAAAATGGTCTCATCAGGCTCTGCTTTGTGCTGGTTGTCACCAGGCTGTGTCTTGCATCCATATCCTCAGCCATGCTCTGTTTTGCACTGGGATATTCAGTCCTGACATAGATAGATGCACAGGAAATACATACTATTCATGTTTGCAAGCAATAAAGATAATCCAGTTAGGTTTTAGCTGGTGTGGCTGGGTTCTCTTTGCTTTTAATAGACTGGCAGCTGACCTCCATAGGAAGCTGTGTTTGGACAGTGGTGAAATATCGTTTTAAGGATGCAGGGCTCTGCAAGGGATGTTGGGGCATCCATCAGCCTTTCCTGCTTGCCTTTTGATCTTCCTTTCTTTACCTCATCACTACAAGCCATTTACATTGCGTTAGCTAAATGCTTACCATAAGGAGTGAATATTCAGATTTCATCAGGGGGAAAAAAATAAATATCTAACAGTGGTATTACGTTATCTCACAGAAAAAATGGTTAAATCAACACTCTTCTTGAGGGTGTCCCTCTCCTCCAGCTGAACTCACTGATTTCTCTTTCAATAAGGCCAATAGTATAAAACCAAACCCTTACATATGAAATATAAACACCTCATGGTTTTTGAGACTAAAGGTGTTTGTAAAGTGACAAGGCACAGAATTCCATACAGCTCTGGCTACCTTCACGTTCATCACTTGATTACTGACACCTTTCAGATTAGTGAGATGCAAAAGTCACTGAAAGTGTAACCCAAGCCCCGGAAAAATGCAAATTCACATTTTTAATTTATACAGAAACAGCTTCTGAAAAATTCCTCCTCCCAGTCCTGGCCTCAAACGTGTGCGCTTTCCTCACACGCCTGATCTCAAATAACCTTGGAGGTTTCACACAATGCAGAGGAACCCCAGAAAATAATAAAGGTATTTTGTGAAATACTGCTTAGTCTCTGGGATAAACCTGGAGCACTGACTTGTATAGCTAGAGGCTTATATTTACATCCTCCAGAGAATATGTGTGAAAAAGGAGAGGGAGTGATAGAGAGAGGAAGAAAGAACAATTTAAATCATCATAACTTCATAAACCAGATTTTTTTTGGTAAGATTATTTGATAAAACGTAGCTGAAAATATATTTACAATCAAAATGGGTTTATTGTGATTTTAAAGCTTTTGCCTAAAAAAGAAAAAAAAAAAAAAAAGTGTTTGCTTTGCATTAGCTCCTCCAAGAGGCCAAAACTCTTAAAAAAGTTAGTGAACGTGCCCATTTTCCTAAATTATTGGAATTTTCAGTCTAAACCCAGACCGTTTTCTCCCCAGGGACTGGGATGTCTGCCCCTGCAGGGGGTTCGAAAGAGAGCTCCAGCCCCAGTGCACTGTCCATGGAGGTCCACAGCCTGAGCATGGCGACCTCAACAAAATGTGGGTGCTGGGGCCAGCCCTTCCCCTTGGGAAAGGAAAAGAGAAACAAGAAAGAACCTGGCAGGCACTCACCCAGGACCTGGCACCGCAGGCTGAAACATGGCTGAAACCCAACCGATGGATGGGGCAGAAGGAAAACAACCTCAGGACACTGGAAAACTGAATTTCTGCCCCCCTGCCCCCTCTTCCCCACCTCTTTTCTTCCCTCTTCTTTTCCTTTCTTTTTCTCTTTCCCCTTATTTTTTTCTCCCTTTGTTACCCTTTTTTTTTTTTAATTTCCTCCCTTCTTTTCCCTTTTCTTTTCCTTTCTACTCTATTTTCTTATTTACTTTCTTTTCTTCTTCCTTTATTTACCTTATATATTTACCCTTTTCCTTTTCTTTCTTTCCTGTTATTTCTTTTTCCCTTCTTTCCTTTTCCTCCCTTCCTTCTGTTGCCATTACAGAAAGGTGAGGCCTTCACAGAAGGGCCAGGAGGGAGCGGGCAGGGTGGGAAAGGAAGTATATTTTACGGCACTTTCATTACTCAACTTGATGAGAGCTAATAAAAATTCTTAATTGAAAATAAGTACCTTAATGACAATATCATAATCAGGAGTTATATTTCCTATTTATTTCAATATAAAATACCTTGCTTTCTGAACGAATCAAAGCAAATTATTCAGAACAGTTTTACTTATTGGCTAACACATTAGAAAGATAGTAAATACAGTTTTAAATAGAATCACCTGCGGTAAGTTTTTCACTGCAACTTTCTTTTCTGTTGCTAAAATCAATATTAGATAGTCTCCTAATTGCTATTGAAACATATACGGCTGCTTTCCCATATCTTTATTTGGCTTTTCAGCTGTGGAGTCAGCATTTAATCCAACCATTTGTGACATGGTTAACACCCACAATCATTTCCTGTTATGCCTCACACTGACTATAGTGAGCTGCTGTATATTTTCCAACGCCCACTCTGCTGTCTTTACAATCAGATTATGCCATTAGACATAGACAATGAATCACTGTAATTGTTCTAATATGGCCAAACTGCCAGCAAGTATTAACCCTTTCTCAGGACTTTGTAGTTAATTCTGTACAGACCCGTGGTTACAAGGTTCTAAGAGACTTCAAGGGTTTTATACTATAGAAAGGTTCATTTTAGTTAATAAAATAACATTTAAAGTGTTTCATTTGGTTTCTCTAGCATGACTGAGGAATCTAATCAAAAACAAAGAAAAAACAATTAATAAAGATAAAAAATGTGAATCAGTGTTTTTAATCATAAGAAGTCATGGAGTGGATTTCTGAAGCAGATAGTTTCAAGAAGAGAGAAGAGCAGTTGCACATTATGGGTATGACAAAAAGATCCTTTTATGCTTCTTCAGGAGTTTTCTTTAGGACATAACAAAGGCATAAAGCCAAGCATACGTTCTACATATCCCACCCTAACCACAGTGCTAATAAATGACTTTCTATGTCAACATTCATGTTGACATACTACAAAAATGCTCCAAGGATACATCATCCCAACACCCTTTTGTTTAAAAGCTTGCAGTAAATCTGTGACTGATCAAAGCAACTCTACCCTTTGCAGTAAGTAGAGGACTAATTGGAAATCAAAAGTCTATTAGCATTGGAAATACCATTTCTGCAGTGATCTGGAGATTTTTGCAAATAATTTGTTTAGGCCCCAAACTAACCATCATTAAATGAGTGAAAGTCTCTATACAGACACCTTTTGACATTAATTTAGGTTAGTAATGTATCAGATTAGAGTTTAATATGAAATTCTGACTTGGGTAATTAAAATCTTATTACTTAAGTGGATATTCTGAGTTTAATGGGGATACAGGGAATCGCCTTGCCCTGCTCTACCCTTAGTTAATAGTAAAAAGTGAACCTAAAAGAGGAGGAGAGGATGAGATCAGGCACCATGCATACTGTGCCCATCTCTCCTCTGCATTTTGCAGTGGTTGTGGATAGACAGTCACCTTTAAAATGTTCCTCTAATCTACTCATTTCTTTATATACAATGGGAAAAGCAGTTTCTTGGACCAAGTATGTTAGCTATAAGTAAGTCTGTGAGAGAATAGGAGAAAAACACACTTTTTTCTTTCTTTTGTTTATTTTTTCTTGCATTGAGAACTCTGCAAGATTCCAGGGAAGGAAGGGAAACAAAGAAACAAAAATCAACTAAAAGTCAAAACCTATTAATTAAATATTGGGAAAACCACCTCTATCCCCACAACAGGAAAAACCTAGGCAAAAACTTGACAAAGAAAACATGAAATTCCAGTGCCATCTATGGGAAATATATATATGCATAGAATTAGGGGAGGCATTCATGCAGAAAACTGAATTATTTTAAAGCCAAGAGAAGTCCTGGAAAAAGTAATGTAATAGTGAAAGCTTTAAGCATTGAGTTCAGGTAAAAATGCAGAAGACAAATATTCAATACAAATATCTTGATAGCTCAGGACTAAGCAAAAGCTCTGTCAAAAAGAGATGGAGGAACTCACTTGTGCTAACAGAGCATCAGCCAGCACTAAAAGAAAATGGAGCTGGTGGCAAACCATATTTTTGGTATCCTTGACCCAGTGGAAGAGCCTTTGCTATCAAACCATACAGCCCAGCTCTGGACCAAAGCTGGTTCACTGATGGGCAGCACTCCTCTCCAGCTGGATTTTGACGGTTGTCATTCGCACTCCTTATAGACTGGATCTCCAGCAAAGACAAGGTCCCAGTCAACTGCTATTGAGTTCCTACACAAGAGACATGGAAAGAGATCCAACCTGTGTGCTCCTGTATGGAACCTTCAGGCTTAAGCTCTCAAATTCTGTATGCTATAATGGGAATGTGTATGACTAAGGATTGGGGAATCCAGCCTGCTATATGTAATGTGCTTTAGGAACTTTTGGAATAATGCTGCTTTATAAATGCCAGATACAGCACCATTACTTTCACTTCAGATTTCATAACTTTGGCAAAAACATTCCTGTCAGGTTAAAACTTGGCCCGTTTCTCCCAGGCTTGGAAGGAAACCTTTATTTTTTTTCCAAATCTGAGGAATCTGGTTTGGCTGAATTTCAGTTTCATGCAAAAAAGTTGAAAACATTTGAAACTAAGACCTTTTTCTGAACTCAGCTCAAGACATGCTTGTCTTCAAATACTAAATTTGGGAAGCTCTTACTAGGTTCTTTTTTTGATGATTTTCCAACAATACTCCATTCTCCTTCAGTTCTTGGTGACACGTCCAACTTGCCATCCTTAATCTAGTTTCTTAAATAATTCACTACTGTTGGTACATCAAGTACTTTTATACTTCAGACTGAACATCATACATTTTAATATGTTTCAATCCTGTTTGAAATTCAGTTTGCAAACAGGAGACCACATCATCCAATGTTATATCTAATCACAGAGTACCCTGCCATTTCACTTGATTCAAAGACTATGGAAGTTAATGTTAGGACTCTTTTTGGCTGTATTCAGTTGACAGCACACATAAAATGGAGCAAAGTCTTCTGAAAAAGAGGTCCTAAATTTACTGGATTTTTAAACTCATTTTAGAAAAATGGTATTTGGAAAGAAGAGAGAATTTTAAACAACGTTTGTGTGTATGAGTACATATAAATATATGAAAAAAATACCCAGAAGCATCTCTGGAAAGCAGTAAACCATTGATAGATGGATAGATAGGTAGATAGATACAGAGAGATGTTGCACATCTGAGAACAGAAACACTGTTCACAGTACACTCTGTGTGTACAGCTGAGCAGATAATTTTCAGGAAGACTCATAGCAAACATGGTATTCTGCACATTTTTGCCAGGCTGCAGTAGAGTATGAACAGTAAGAATGTCTGACATGGCAATTGCTGCTTAAAGACCAGTTTCCCCATTGTGAGGCTTTGGCAGTGCCCATGGGAGGATGCTGGGGTGGCAGCTCAGAGCCACCAACCAGCAGCACACACAGAAGATCATGAAACTGTAGAATCACAGAATGGTTAGGGTTGGAAAAGACTTTGAAGCTCATTCAGTTCAAACCCTGCCATGGGCAAGGGCACCCTCCAATAGACCAAGATGCACGAAACCCCATCCAGCCTGGTAAAACAGAGACCGGAAGGAAGGAAGAAGGAAGTTGGTGGACAAAAAAAAATCAACAAAATAGTATGCTGGGGAAAGAATAAGCAACTTTGGACTTTCTGGTATGTGAACTAAATATACTTCTGGTATTTCTAACTGGCTTTGACACAGGCTTGTATATCACAATTTGCTTATTGAGATAGAAAAGCTGGTTGAGGAAAATGGGATATATGTACTTTTATTTTTTCTCCCTCCTTGATTTTGTGTTAAAGATATAGACTGACTGTGTAAGAATCACCTTGGTAAAGTTGTGAATGATTTATGGCATGAACAGTCCCAGACAAGCGCAGGAGCAAACATAGGAAGTGCCGTGCTGGTTTCTGTATTACACAGCTCAGTCAGAAAAGTCCATTAAGTTCAGGCACTCAAAAAGAACAAAATCTCCTTGACACTCTGGTGCTTTAGCTTCTTTTACTGGGGTCCTCAGTAACAAGACCCTTTTCTCAACGTGTTAGACAATATCTGTCTTTTCCTCTTCCTGGTTCACCCACTGATGAGCCACATTCTCAGCTAATGGAATGGTTTTTGAGAGTCTGCAGTGTTTTTAAACACAGAAAACATCGAGTTCCTTCCATCTTCCCTCTAGTTAATTCTCAGTCCTTCTGAAGAGGCTTCTGAAGATTGCTGCTATTACTAATGCAGGACATGAGTAAGCACAGAAAGACATCCAACAGCCAGAAAAAATCATTCAGTAGAATAGATAATTCTGGAGGACTTCCACATCTTCCCAGCATTTAAAACACACACAATAATGGTAAAACATTTCACCCTCATACAGACATGTACTTGAGGGTTCACATTGTACCACTGCAGAAATATCCCGCATTTTAATATAGTAGTTCAGAGCTAACAAAGAAAATGTGGGTGTCTCCATTTCTCCATGGTACAATTGGCCTTGGTGTATCCAACATCTAATCTCCTTATCCAGTGCTAGAACAGAAATAACCACAGCATAGAGCCTTCTGCCAGGTGGGTTGATTTTCTGCCCACAGCTTCCAAGGAGACCTGAAAAACCCTGCTTTGCAGAAGCATTAAAATCCCACAAAAACTCAAAGGGAACACTGGACACTTAGCTCCTGCACGCACAGAACTCCTGCCTCATGGAGACTTTCCTGACCTTGTTGATGGTTCACAGTAGTATCAGCTTAATGCACATGGCTGATTGCTGAGAAACTTTGGAGTGATCATCTCTTGGGTCACAGCAGTGTCACTGCAGTAGGCCAGCCTTGGGAGTGACTTTATTGGCATGTGGACTCATGGCATCCCATCCAGGAGCTTATGGACCAAGGAGAGTCCTGGTCCACAGCACATGTTGGTTGGCAGGTTGATCTGACAGGTCATCCCACATATTTCAGAGGCGGACCTGAGGACGTTAGGTCAGTACATGGAGAGGAGAGCAGATGAACACACTGAAATGCTCAACTACAATCAATCTGCAGGTTTTGTAATTTTAAATTAATCTACTGTGCTGCAAATAAAGCAAAGCGAAAACTAAATGGCTCAGCACAGGCAAAAAAGGCATCAATGCTGGGCTGTTTAGAGTACAAAGCCCACTCAATGGGATGAGTGTAGGGAAAAGAAAACACATGGCTGAGGCATGATGACAGCAGAGGTGGAACAGGACCAGGCAGGCAGCCAGGGCATGGCCAGTGGTGCACAATCCATTCATACTCCTAAGTGATCATTCCCTTCCTCTGGTAGCACTTCCTAACAGTGCTGCCCATACCTGATAGTATGGGCAGGACAAAGGGAAGCTTGTGCTGGCTGATCAGTAAGACCTGTTTTAAGATGGTGAGGAGAGCTGTGTGAAAGGGTCAGTGTGTAGAGAAAGAGCAGTCACATTTTGCTTTTGTGGAAATAAGAAATCAGATTATGCATTAACCACTTCACAGCAAGGGAAGAAACATGCTAGAGTTAAAACTTCAAGAGAAACAAAACAAAGGAAAGCTTTCAGGCATTGAATAAAAGGTTCCTTATATTCTATCTGCCTGTGTTTCCTGATGTGTGCATGCATTGCATCTTTTGGGAAAGGAGAGTTATTTTCTTAGATTCCTGTAAAGACTTCTATTTCATAATTAATAAAATAAAATGAAAAGGTCAATCAGCATCATCATGAGAAACAAGACATGGCTGTGATTTTCAAATCTGCTGAGTTTAAGTATCTTTTCTAGTGTATAACTGGTATAAAGGGAATATTTTTTTAGCTTTTATTCAGAGTTGAGTTGCAAAGGTCATGGTAAACTGGAGCTAGGGCTATTCAAAGTTATGTTCATGCTTATAAACTATCTTGACTGCTATAGGCTGTGCTATTTTCTTTAGAGACAAAACATACCCTCACACTCACTCTTCAGTATGGAGCTGAGCAATCTCAGGAGTCCGAGCTTTGTTTTTCTTTTAATTTTATTTGAAACTCTTCCAAATCCTGGAAGGGTTTCAAATCAGAGGGATCTTACCCAAGGACTCATTTTTTAAAGCAAAGTCGTATAATGCAACATTCTCTTTTCTGGACTTTATGTAAATGTTAAGCTTGCCAACCATCAATTCAGTAGTGCATGTTTTTGCCACTGTCTCCACAGTGGGTTTCCAGTAAAGACCTTCACTGTCAGCCAGCTATCCCACAGCCCTAAACCCAGGTCTGTTCTCCTGCTTCACAACCACACTATTCTCACTGGGAATGCCTGCTTAATCCAAAAGTAACACCACTTTGATGTGCTCCCTTAACATCATACAGAAGCTACTTTTTCCAAGACACAATAATGGAGAAGGAAACAGCAAAAAGGACAACCCATGCAGTACAGCAGCAACGATAATACTCCCCTGATATTTTGATGATGCAATTGACTGTGATTTTTGCCCTGTCAATGTTGATTACACTATTGGATTCTATATTAAATGTTATAGCTTGATGAGTAAAATTAAAATAAATGGTTTTAAAGTCTGGTATATGTTATATTCTACTGGATAATATACTATATCCTACAATAACCTACTAGGTATTAGTATTAACTATTGAGCAACCTAGTCTAGTGGAAGATGTCCCTGCACATGGGAGGGGCATTGGGTCTAGATGACCTTTAAGTTCCCTTCCCACCCAAAACGTTCTATGATTGTACCCTAAATGCAGTCTAAATCCTGCTATTCTTAGACAGGGCTGCCAAGTCCTTGAGCATCCATAAAACTTTCATCCCAAGGCTATTCCCTCGTCCCCTGTTTGCTAACCCCAGGAGCTGACAAGTGATGCACCCCCAGTCCCTCATCTCCAGTGGGACACCTCAACATCACCTCAAGTAACACTCATTGAATTTTCTGGTGGGCCTGTGCTGGCTTTGCCTTGAACCACAGCAACGGCGATGGGCAAATGGAGCTGTAAAACAGATTCTCTAACAGGATCTCCAGGCTCTGTTACAAATGCTCTGGACCACAATGCAAAACCACGCTGTTTTTCCTGTATCACTGTCATCCTATTTTACAACACTTTACACACTTTAGGTAACAAATATAACAGGAGAGCAGCATCTTGAAGAGAGAGGAAGAAACAAAACAATACTATCAAACTGTAACACTATCTTCAGATGCGAGATTGGACTCGAGAAGGTCAATAGAAAAGGTACAATAGCTGCTGTACTGAAATATGCTGGGTTATTCCTGTATGATACAGTGCTGTTTTGCAAGAGGGGAGTGGGGGCAATGTGAGTGAGACAACCATTGGAAAGAAAAGAAAACACATCAGGAAAAGATCAATGCTTGACTGAGCTATTTTATTAAATTCCCCCTGGATTTAGTCTGAGACTTAGGGCATGATACGATCAGAGCAGATTGCTTTGGGTTATTCCACTCTGAAGTTGTCCATATATCTGACATTGGTCATGACATATTTAATTTGAACTGGAAGTTCAGATTTAATGGTTGAATTCAAGTGGAACGGGATACATAACCAAGTCGGGACTTACTGTCCATGCCTATTGCTGCTAACCTCTCTCACAGGGTATTATTTGTGCGTGTAGGACCAGGGAAGAGTCCTGTACTCTCAGAACAACCTTGGCTATAGGGTGAGAATCCCATTAATGAGTAGTAGGACTCACAGTGGTTTCCAAAGATGAGGTTACCCTACCAAAAGGTGATGTCATGCAGTTTGCAGAAATGAGGTGAACCTTTGGTTTCCACAAAGCCAACAGGAATTTTTCTACTGACTGTAATAGAGGCAGTTTGCATCCTCAACGTAGAATCCCCAGGAAAAAAAGCAGAAGAGAGCAAAACAAAAGAGAGTGGATGCTTACAGGCTGTCCAGTTCAACTGCCCTCTCATTCCCACTGAAATTCTATTTGGATACAAGTAAATCCTTTCGTCCATTGCTTACTGCACCAAACAACTGTTATGAAAGAGTCTGCCCTGACGTGCTGGCTTTAAGAGTATTTTGCAAACTGTGCTGGACAGGATTTAGCATGTAAACATTCACATCTACTGAAAAATTAGAATCAAGTTCTTTTGAACATGTTACCCAATATGAAAATAATACCAGTAAAGTAGAACTGAAACGACAGACTCATTAACTAGAAGTACAGTTAGTAGCAGACGACTCGTTAGTAGCAACAGACGTGACTATTTCTAGACTCACTTTCTATCATCAGATTTTAGTTATGCTCAGCCTAATAGGAGCTATTAACTTCTTGCATTTACCTTTCTACAACAAAAAAGTCAGCAGAACCAAGTGTTCTTCCATGCATGTAAGAAATCCACTGACTCTTGCACTTATCTGGATACAGTGGGTTTTGAGCTCTCCATGAAATCGTTAGGGAAACAAAGCCATGCACGTTCCCTTCCCAGCCAGCAATAAACAGAATGAAGAACGTAGATGAAGTGAAAGAACATTCAAAACACGCCCTTACTTATTGTCTGGAGGAGATAAAACAAAATGGCTGCAATGATGCTGCACGGTTCCTGCATTAGTTTCACAAAATCAGATCTTCTGAGTGTTATTTTTTCTTAAGTTGATGGTGGCAATGAAGAAAAACAAATACCTTAGGTGACATCCAACTGCAGAGTGGGGTACTGATTTCTCTGCTTGAAGTGTTCATATTTCATATGCTGTCACCTGCATTGCATGGTTCAAGATAAGATACATGGGTCTGAAGAGAAGAAAACGCTTCCCTACCCAGTCCAGCCACAGGCAAGGATGTGGACAGAAGGGAAAAATGTCCTGGTGAAGAAAAGCCTTATCTGAAGCTTTCACGCTTTCATGACAGATTTCTTTGGCATCCTCACTACCTTCTCACTGTTATCTCTAACTACTCATTGGGCTGAGATGATGTCCCTACAACACTGATTGTGCCCTGAGCAGAACACAGATCTGCTCCCACTTCCTGCAAATATGGACCTGCTTATTTCAAAAGCTGCTCAGGGGCTGCAATCTGCATGGTGCTGAGCTCCATGAGCCAGTTCTCACAAGCAACCCTTCCCTGCCCACCATGGGGATGATGTGGGGAGAATTAGGCAGGCAGCCCTTGTGCCTGAAGCACCACATGCCACTAATGGTCCCTCCATGCATCCCCCTCAAGAGTTACTTAGAGTTTTGGACAGCATCATTAATCCGAGAGGCACTTATGGAGATATATCGGTATCCGCCTGATCATTGAAGTCATTTTCTCCTCCCATATGATTCATTGGGAGGGAATTAGGGTAAAATATAAAAAGTATGCTGATGTAATGGTGCATTTTTCAGGAGCCCATTCATTGTCTTCACCGTGAGCTTTCAGATGGGCTAAAGTTGCAAAGCAAACAATAGGAAATCTTCCTTTAAAATCATGCTAAGGGAAAAAAAAAATGAAAGATAAGAACACCTTTCTAGCATACCTCAACTCTGACTTATCAAACACAAGGTGTTTGTTAGATGCAACAGGTTCCTTCCTACGAAGCAGTGTTCTTACATTCCTCACACCCCCTGTAGGCTTTGAAATCAGTGTTCAAAGTGGACTTTCTGAATTCATGAAAACCCACAGGTCTATAATACATCCCTAATGGAAGTCAAACATGACACCCTAGAGATAAAACACAGTGGCCTTACCCTCTGTTCACAGTAGGTGTCTGTGTATAATAAATATTTTATTTTACTACAAAAACAAATAACTAAACATACCCCCTGTGTTTGTTCTGAACTCTACAGTAGCTTTTGTGAGTTTACTATATTTCAAAGCCGAGATAGGAAACCACAAAGTCACGTCAGTTATATTGCATGCTTGCACAAGGCGAGCCAGCTCTGCTTCCAGCCCCACCAAGATCCTGGGACCCGGGTGGCTCTGGCCCTCTGGAATAGGACACATGAGGAGCATGGCTTTGGGGTGGAAAGCCACCAGGCACAGCCCCGGCCTACAAACAATGCATAAACCCCAAACAAATCCTGTTGGTTTTGTTACTTTTAGTGTTAGGTGATGGGCCTAAAGGACATCAGGCAAAGTGGAGCATGTGCTCTGTCTGTTGTAGGATTTGGGGTACCTCTATTCAAGGTTGGACACCCAAAATACACAGGTGAACTGACATCAAAAGGGAAGCATAGCATAGCATAGCAGCTCCTCTGAGCTATTTCATATATGGCCATGCTCTTGATTGTACCTATGACTGCTGCACTTCTCCACTATTGTCTCATTTCTTAGGATATTTGCTCTGAAAGAAGCAAGTAGAAGACAAAATAATCCCCCCCTTATTTTCCTATCTTCAGGAGTTCTTCAGTTGTGGGTCTGCAGTAACGGAGAACCTCATCAGCTTCAGAAAACTGGGAGGAGAAGAGCACTAGAAAGAAGAGCCATGGTGTGCAGTAGGGCTGCATGGCGAGGGCTCGGTCCCTCCCCATAAACCAGGCACCATCACTAAGGCTGATGCAGACTCTTCACAGCTTAACGTTGTTAGATACACCTAGTACAAAGCATGCTTGTTGCAAGAATATAGCTAATATTCTGCTTCCCAAGGTGTTTGTGCTGTTCCTCTGGTTCTCAGAATGCCATCTTATCTGTTTGTTGTTTGTGGAAAGGGCATCCTCATGGTGCAGCTTTACCTTGGATGCCATCCCTCCAGCTGAACCTGGAGGATGCTTCAGCTCTAGCACTGCAGTTCCCCCATCTCACAGCACCACAGATGCTCACCACACTTGTTCAGCAAGTGCCTAATGCCTGCTAGTAAGAGAAATGAGATGCTTCTATTGGACACAGATTAGGTTGTGAGACGTTACTGTTATTTCAAGGGCAGTGTTGAATCACTCACCTTTTAAATATGTGCATATGTGTATATATATATATAGGAAAGAGAGAAAAGCTATCGTAAATGTGCAGTTCCTGATGAATCACTGAGTTCTGACAGCTTTACACAGATATAACTGCACCCGGCCAATTTCTCAGCTGGTGTAAACTGGCACCCATCCATGGGCTGTAATGAAGGCAGGCCAATTTACACCAGCCAGCTGACCCACTTTTATTGATTTTAAATGATTTACATCAGGCTCAGGATGGAGTACTACCTTGTTGAATCAGGCCCACAAAGCATGTGCTCTAACCTTACATTATCAGGGAATTCAAAATTAAGATTTCTTGAACTATCATTATTTCATGCTTTTACATCTATCAAAAGTGAGCTTTTCGAAGTGCTGCACTGTGAGGGTGTCATTATCTAGACACAATAATAAGAGATTCAGGCACTGTAAAAAACCTTAAACCTTGACTTGCAGATTTATACAAGAAATTTAATGTTATTTTAACATAGTATTTGGTATATACTTTTATATGTTTCAGTGGCTTATATCATCACTCTTACTGTAGTAAAACTTACATGTCCTTTTTCTTAAATAATATTCTTGTGTAATTTTTTGTAAGCTCTAGGTCTATTTTATGACCCATAAACTTTGACAATATATTAAAATCTTGGAGGAATTTAATATCAGCAGAAGATTATCTTAAGAAAATCTTTTCTCCGTGCTACAGAGACTTAGACATATCTCGTATGTTAAAAGGTTTAATGGCTGTTTGTAAATTTTATGGTAACTGTCAATAACTTCATAATATATTGAGTCAGTTAATAGGTCAACAGAAAACATTTATAACCTGTTATAAACTGTTTACCCAAGAATAAACTTAATTTCTAATGATAATGAAACATAAAAGTCAATGAATATTAATATTTTATCCAAATTTAAACACAGTTTTACCATTTGCTATAAACACTGAGCAGAGGTTAAAAGTGCTGCTTTTTGTAACTTTGGGCAAAAATCTCTGTAAATATCATCAGTGATGGGAGTTTACATGCTCCTGGAAAAGGAAAGCATGGACACCTCCAACGAAGAGATGGTATGTACATAAAAAGCATTCTTGAAAAGATTTTTGTCTTTTTCAATAAAGCAGTTTTACTTAACACCTTTTCCTCCTGTCTTCTGCAAAATGGAATTTTGGTATTTAAATGTTTTTCACACATAAATTGCATACCTTATTTGAGCCTAAGCATGATCCTGCAGTGTGCTGCATCCCACCACAGTCAGTACAAGAGGTGATGTGCCCAGATGGCTGATGCACCAAGGGTCCCCTCCTTGCTACATAAGGCTTGACCATGCTAGTCAGGGGCAAAATATATTCATATTAACACTTCAGATGTGGAAGCCCAGCTCAAAAATATCAAGATACACAGATTCCTATTGACCCCCAAACTTGCAAATTAGGAAACGCTCACATTATGCCACCTTCCAGGCTCCCCACTTGCATCACATCACAGCTTATTTTACCTGGTTTGAAGAGACCAATGGTTAAATCTGACCAGGATTCAGGGATACTGAATCAGGCCACACTTCTGCTCAATCCCTAGCACTCAGCTCAGCTCTGGTCATCTTCTCCTTGCACCTTCATCTTATGGACAGTCATGAGCCTTAATGCAAGTAAGGGCAGGCAGGCCTATTGCTGTGGTTTTCAAGTTACAGAGTCGATGAACTGCATCCAATTAATTTTTTATATTTAATATTAGGCTTTATTAATCTAGTATTTTATTAATAGAATTTTTAAATATTTAATGCCAAATTGTTATATGTAATGCTAAGACTTATTAATCTACTAAATTTTATTAATAAAATTTTTGTAATGTTTTCCCTCCCACTCCAGATCAATTATGTAATTTTTAAAACATTGCAACACCAGACTGAAAAACATACAATCCATCCTCCCAGATCGGGTGAGGATGGTGCTCTCTCACTCCACCTCATTCCTCAGCAACGCGTAGGTACTGTGACCTTATTTCCTCCCTGTTCATGCCTACCAGGGTAGCTGCAGACAGACCTGAGATCCCGCCCTACCTCCCCTCCTAATGAGCCTTAATTATACTTTATTTGTGTGTTAAGACTAGACTGAATAGAACATGACTCCCTGGTTAAGAAACTCTTCTTCGGTTGCATATTCCTGAGGCACCTTATGGGAAGCCATTCTGCGTATAATCTGATTTTTTTCCACTTCCAAATTAGTAACACAGTCACATAGCAAATTGGAATATGCATGTAGCTTCAACACTGATATGGCGTTGCCTTCTCCTCTTCCTGACACTTTTGATGTTGTTCCCTTTCATCGTCGTCACCGTCCTGCTTCTGCAGCAGACTTCACATCTAAGGCCTTGCACAGGGCATAATTAGAAGCTGCAAGACCAAGACATGAAGGTTGGGTTCCTGTTTTTCAGGCAGCACCTCTGGGAATGGTAGCTGGTCCCTCGGTGGTCACTGCATGGATAGGGCCATTACCCACTCCACAAGGATGCCCCAAGGGTGCCCTGTGCCTTGACTTGGCTGCCTGGTTGCCAATGGGATGAAAAGGGATCAATGAGCAACAATCTCTAAGTCACCTTTGTTAAGGTGAGGGAAACATCCCCTAAAGCAGAGAAGTTCCCTCTTACTTCTCCTGTCTCCAGATTCTCCCTCCCAGGTAGGGCTGGGGAAGGGAAGAGGCACAGAGGTCCCTTCGCACACTGGCAGAGCCAAGGCAACTCTCACTTAACATCTAAGTGCTGCAAAGCAAAGACAAAGCTTTCCACCTTTGCTGATATATCATTTTCTCACCCTCACAGGGACATAAAAATTGTGTATAATAAACTCTATGCCCTGCCTTGCACTTTATGAAGTGTCCAAGTGCCCTTTCTGACTTCAAAAAAGCAGTTTTGCTACAGTGCAGTAAACCCAGCTAGTTTTCAGCTTGCTGTTGCATAAGAGGCATCTTAACATCCAAAGCTCTTAGACAAGAATAATCATTTGTCTCCAAAAAGCGCTGAACAAACAGGATTTATTCAATTTTGTAGCTGGCTTATTGAATCATGTTTGTTTTTCTGGAAAGGGTTGGTATTTGGAAAATAAACTTCTTTTTGTAAGAAAATGCATGTACCTATCCAATAAAAATATGCTTTTAACACGAAGGAAAGACACCGTGAGCCCTTCCCAGCTGTCAGGCCCTTGGAGACAAGACCCCAGGGTGAAGACATTGGGAGCTGATGGAGCAGCTTTGAGCATAGGCTCAAATAGCATTATTCTCCAACTACAAGGGGACATGGGTAGCTGTGCACAAGCCGCATGCTCACTGTAACCTGTCTTTATTCCCCCACCATGCTTTGCAGGAACACAGCAGTGATTTGGGGGCTCTCTACCTTTTGTGTGTCACAAAGCTCATCCTAATGCTTGACCAATGTGTTGCATTCTGCCTGTTTGGTGTCAGAGGAGCGTGGCAGCTCCAGAAGCTGCCACCATTGATAACCTCTCTACAGACCCTTACTCGGCATGCTGGGCTCACCTGGTGCTGCTTCATGAGAAATGTCAAATTTCAGTGTTTTTAAGAGGAAAAAAAGATGTTTCCACTACTGTTAACGGTAAAACTTGTGGAAAGAAAAAAAAAAGACGAAGACACAGCTGTGTATTTACTGAAAACACTCCACTATAAAATAACAAAGTTCTGAAACAAAAGGTGCCTCATCCTGTTGCCACCCCACTGGGCACCACACTGAGGGGGTCTCCAGCACGAGAGCAATTTACTTACAGTACCTCACATCCTTCAAAATTAGGCACAGTCTACATGTTAAGGAGGGAGCATCAGATCAGCTTTGGCTTTGAATTTCCTTGCTTTTGTCAGCCTCATTACTACAGCTCGAATGTTATTAAAATGCTGCTCTTCATCTGTTAATAATCATTTCACTTCTCTATCTCTGCCACATGAACTTTAGAACACTGTGAAATGGGTTTTGTAGTTGCATGTTTTTTTCAAGTTCATTGATCAAACATTTGTACATTTTAATGTTATAAATAATTGAAGAGCCTTCATTTTTCAGTGTTAAAATTAAGTTTTCTGCTCTGCCTTTTAAAACTAGAACAAGGGGAAGCGTAATTTAAGCCATGAAAAGGCTGCAAAATACGTGAAACTCTCTGTAACCCTTTTCTGTGAGTCTCTCCTCGTTTCACTTTGATTCTTGCAAAGACTGAAGTGCGTGCAGCCGGCCCTTGACAGGCTCCTCCAGCAGGTTACTAGCTAGAGGAGTTCACCTCTTTTCAGAGAAGGCTTTAAACATGGGATGGATACAAGGAGACTGTTTGAAGCCACCCAGCAGGTTTGGGGAGAATGGGGGCAGGGAGGAGCTGGGTGCAACGGAGCCAGACAGGGATGTTCAGATGAAGGACAGAGGTTTATCTCTCAGTGCACATTTTTCTTCCCTTCTCAATGTGTGTGTTAAATAGGAATGAAACTCAGCAAATGAATGGACCCAGGAATGACCCAACACGCATGGGAAATAGGAAGAGGAAAGCACAAGGATGCCTATGGGAAGGAGAGGGAAAACAGGATACAAAACTGCATTAGCACCAGGTCCTATGAACACTGTGAAAACCTCCCATTTCCACAGGTCCCACACCCTCCTGCTACCCCAGAAGTTTAAATCAAACACCTCTATAGCTACACAAAGGGTGGCAAGAGGGTTTGTCCCTGTGTCAGCCTTCAAGCTGGGCTGAGAACCAGGCAGATGAATATCCTGCAGTTTGTGCAGATGATGTCTGTGAAACAGGCAGCCAAATTAACAGTATCTGTTTTTCTGTGGATCTGTTTGCGTGACAATTTGCTAATGTCAAGCGTGAACCCCGGGGTCTTCCACTAAAGATCTAAGCCTGACTCTAAATCTAGGTCAAAGACAACCTCAAGTCAAGCAAAGTTAATCATCGGTACTGGTATAAACTGCTGCTGGGTCAGCTGCTGAAACGAATCAACGTGGAGCAAGCCTAATATTTCCAGTTTTTGGATGAGTATCACAAGCAGATGCTTATCCAAGATATATCAGAAGATACTCATCCTCCTTCACTGAAGATGTGCTGGGAAATTTCCATAGGAAGGAGTTCCCATGGGAGATGACTGGAGCTTCCCAGCTCCAGCCTGGATGGAGATGCTGTGGGAACAGCAGATCCCAAATGCTGGTTCAATTAACTTTGCTGGTGGACACAGCCTCTGGAGTGTCTTCATCCCGGCAGACAGGGACAAGGGAGAGGATGCCTTGCCCACCAGCAGATTTGATGCTGAACAAACACATACACAAGATAAGCTTCCCTGACAGTTTCGATGAAAGCTATGAATCTTTACATTAAAAGAGGTAAAGCATGAAGCCTGGATGTCTCTCCACTCCCTGACTGCTGTTTCACTCCCGATGAATCTTATAAAAATCATGTTGAGTGAAATGGAGATTTACTGAAAACACTAAAATCCATGTTGATGGAGAAAGCTACTCCTGAACGATCGCTCTGCATGAGTTCATTTCAAAGCAAGTGTTCCCAGAGCTGCTGTGATCCCAAGGCTGGGCAACAGCACACAAAGGCAGAACCCATTCCTCAACGCCAGCTTAAGAAAATGGGCAAAGACATCTCTGCATCAAATTCAGTTTGGTCTAAGCTGCAAAAGCCAGTTCTAGCCATTCATAGCAGCACGCTGTGCCATGGGTGTTAAAATAAGAGCCAACGAGCAAGTAGCAGGTTTAAAGAGAGGGAATTGCAATAGTAGCCTATTTGTGGCACTACATGGTGTTTTCAGAGAGCTGTCTCCAGCTCTAAATTGGAAGAACCATAACAGAGAGTGAAAGAAAAGGTAAATTAGGAGTTGGGAAATTCAGAAAACAAGTACTTGGCTCCCTGTCTATCAACCACAGCTTTGATTTCCTTTCTGCTTCCCCTCACAAAACAACAAGGGTTAAAGGAGTGAAGAGTGAAAAAAAATATCAAAAGCGTACTGAACCTGGCTGAAATGGTAGGCAGGGTGAGTTTCTGTTCTCGGTATCACACTGTTAACTCCAGGAGATCAGGAGCAAGGCAGACTTACCTCATCTCCCCATCAGACAGGAAAAAAACCCACCAAGAAATAATACAAAACACACAACTTTCAGAAGCAGGCTGAGCACATTTACGTCTTGTTCTTGCAACATCCATCATGGAGTATGCCATGTACGTTACTATTATCTGCCTTAACAGGGGCGAATGGGGAGAATGTTCTTTAGGCAGGAATCAGAGCAATGGGGATGGCTCCATTCTATAGGCAGGGGTTGCACAGTGCCTCACTTGCAGATGAAATATAGGCCCTCACCCTATCCCTGAGCAGGTGAAAGGACCCTTTTGTCTCTAGTGTTGATTTGCCTCTAATCACAGATATTGCATTTAATCATAGAATGGTTAGAATAATCATAGAACAGTTTGCCCAAGTCCCAACACTGTAAAGAACACTTTGCAATTATTTCTTGGTACTACTTAATGGAAAGGATTGGCTGGTGGTGCACAGCATTATCAGCTGCTCCAGCAAGCACTCCAGACTTCAATATTAATCTTTGTATTCCCTGCATCTTCCAAGTTTCGCTCCACAGGAGAGTTCCTTTTTTTTCCCTCTGCAGCAACTGCCTTACTAGTGAGAGTGGATTAAGACAAAAGCAACAGTACAGGGTAAATTCTTCTTCTTTGTGTGAAGAAGTGTGTCTTTGTGTCTTCCACTTATAGGATTGAGCGAAACATCACTTTCATATTCAAAATGAAGTCTCAGCTTCCCGAAAATGGTTTGTCTCCTCCGCAAGAACTTCAACTGCTGATATTCACTTGTTTAATTCTTCACCAAACATGCAGAATCTCTGACAACCTTTTGTTTAAAGGACTTACACATGTTGCTGTTTTAATCTTTTTTCCCCCTATTAATTTGTGACATACCATGGAATTTAATATTTTTTACCATGACTAATATATGAAATTTGCTAGCTTTGTCTGTAATTTACAAAGCACCCTGAATAATTGAGCCTTTAAGTTTAAAGGCTTACATTTTGTTATTCTAGCTGTGATTACTTGTAATGGTTTGAAGAACCTAAGGGGCTTTAGTGATGGGTGTCAATATAAAATACTCAAACTGACCTCAGCCCTCATTTTCATCTTTTTGCCTCCAATTATTGTCAGGCAAAAAAGAAATAAAAGAAAATGAGGAAGAGACAAGGGAAGAGACCAGGAAATTAGTGTACTGAAAAAACTGCATAAGAGTAAAGAGTTGCTAGCACCTCTGCTTTCAAATCTCTGCCTGCTCATTCATTCCCCTTGTTTAATACCTTCCTTGCTGTGTTACACTGTCAGCTAGAGCTCGCTGTGGTGTGGTTCTGTCTTTTTAACCATTTGACAATGGTGCTGCAATGCAATAATAAGAAATATAAGGAAATAGTTTTACTGCACCCAGCAGAAGCTTCACTTCCTAACACAGGTATCTGCTTTTTTGGAGTCTATCACTACAATGAAGCTTTTTGAGTTCAGCAAAGCTCGACCAGACGGAGACCCTCAGGAGACATGGATGGAGTGGAAGGTCTGCCTTTACAAGATGAAGCCACACTTTTCCAGGTCAGCTCTACCACAGACACGAACAACAACTACATTAACAAATTGCCACATGAACCAGAAGAGGGAGACCCAATGAGCCTGTTGTCTCAAACCATTGCCCAGGTTTCAATACCTGCATGAAGGGGCAGGACCTCACCTTTCAACAGCACTCCGCCCCAGCTGCTATGCTAGAAAGCTGCAAGGAGTTTGATTCAGAAACCACTTGCACATGGACCCATAACAACCCAGTAAATGCTCAGAAGACAATCTCTAGAGGACTATTCCCTACCCTCCCCATGGCAGGGCAAGACCGAAGACAAGGAGCATCACAGCAGCCACCAAAATGCAAATGTGCACTGGTGAGAGCTCTCTGTCACCTAGGAGAAAGAAAAGAGCAGAAAGAGACTGCTGCTGCACATAAACACAGGAAAATAGGTCTTAGAAGGAGGCAGAATACAAAGTGATCTAATGGTACATCAGCCTTAAACCAGAAAGCGGTGTAGTATGGAATGCCTTCCAACAAGAATGTTATATATATATTCCTCAGGTCATGTTATTTCTTTTAAATATTAATCAGAAAAACTGGAAAGCTTTATTATAAAGATGACAAATGTTACCATGCCTCAAGGAAAGGTTGCGCACAGGATGTGCAAACTCATACTTATTTGATTCAACATGGTGACTGTGGGCTGCTCTTTTAATGAGAGAAATAAAACATCCTCTTAATTGGCTATAAAAGGATGTGCACCACAGACTTACTGAAACATTAGGCTGCATAGTTAGGACCTACTTTGCAACAATGCCTCATTTTTATTAATATTATTTTTATTGGTTGTGAAATCTATAACTTTATCTATACTGCAGGAACAAAAGATTTTTTTTCTCTTTTTTTAAGGGAGAAAAAGAAAGAAATGGTATCCTACACAGCGTAAATTGAAAACATCAGTGTACCTTACAGAGGAATAGCACTTTATCATGATTTATACATGGGAACGTAACTGTTGCCAAAAAACATAGGTGACCTCTCTCTACCCTGTATTAATAATTACAGTATGGAGATGGAAGCATGATACGCAGGACACTCCTCTCTGCTACGAGAAAAGGGGGGGAGGCTGTTTAAGAGACGTAAAAAGGAGGCAAGTCTGACTAGTAAGTGTTGACAGGCATCACATCTCATGCAATGAAAAACACATTATTGGAATTTACCCAAAACTCAGGTTTTATTCCAACTGCTCATACTATTTGTTATATATGGGGTTTTTTCAAGTTAAAGAAGAGCACTCTCTGAACACCCTTTCTGGTCAGACAAACACAGACCACCTCTCTGAACCCTGACGTGAAATCCAAACTGCGGGAAGGGGCTGACAGAGGCAGAGCTGGACACTCAGTGACAACACTTGCATCCCAGGCAGGGTGGTTTGCGGTTACTCAAGGGGGGAGTGTTTCTTAACAGGTCTTTCCTAACACCTACCCCCCCACTTATCAGGTGAAGGCCATTTGGCCTGCATGGGTTTCATTATTATATTAAGAAGAATGTCAGAAAATTCATGGAGAATGAAAAATGAACCTTTTATACATAAGACACTTTTTTTAAAGCTTCCTCCCTGCCCTTGCCCCTGCAAAAGCTTATTCCCATTCTTTAAAAGGCCTGTCTGAAGTTTTCCTTCAAAATAACTACAATTATGAGACCAGAATAGGGAAGAGTTCCCACTCTGGAAGCTCAGCAGCTTACTGCCAACACTGAGATTGCAGCAGTTGCTGCCAGCCTCCCCGCACGGGTCCGAACAGCCCCATTCCCCAAGACATCAGCCTCGATATGCAATTTAATAAATAAAGCAGAAAGCACCCTCTAGAATTGAGAGTGCAGAAGAAAATCCAAAACACATCAGCAAAGGCTGCTTTGGTTTACAAATTTATATTGAAACCTGTTAGTGACTGTGCTCATAATAGTTTTCATAAAGCACCGTAGGTTGCAATTTTAAACTTGACATATGATGGAGCTTCCTGGATTAAATATGCCTGCTACTTTCTTTCCCCAGAAGACAAGGCAGGAGGAATTCTTCTTCCAACCTCTACAGCTTACTTTCCAGATTTTCATATCCTTAGGCTTATTCAATGTTGATCTGGAAGGAGCGTGCTGTACTCTTTTCCTTGTGCACCTCCGGGCAGGCAACATCAGTTCTGGACAAAACACAGGTGAGGAACAGCACTAAATCCAACCGCAATGGGGAGACGCATTTTTTGCCAGGGTTAAACTCGCCCTCTGTAGGGCTGAGACCTCTCAAGGGACTGGTCCAGAGAAATCTGATTCCCACAAATAATTAGGCTCTTCATTTTTCTATCAAGCCTAATTGCAGGCATCCTGCAGCCTCTCTATATCAGGCAAGATGAAGCAGAAATAGACTGCACTGATATAAATCGCCTATTCTATATTGTTCTTGGGTGAATTTTGTTTCTTACTGAACCTTTCAGGCCCTGGAAAATGTAAAACTAAAGCAGGAAGCATAGGTTTAAATTATGTCAGACAAGATCAGACAGTGCCTGGAGCAGACAGGCTCTCTGCAGGTCCTTGCTGTAATGCTGCTCGGGCAGCCTTCTGGGACAGGAGGAGGAGGAACCGGGGAGCAGTGAGCAGAGCTGAAAGCACGTTAGGAAAACAGGTCTCCCTGTGCTAGGGTTCAGCAGCACTGCATCCTGCTGCAATGCACATGGTGGGGTGTCTGATCAGCACTTCCCCCCATTAACCTAAATTTGTACTAATTGTTCTTTGCAGCCTAATGGTATAGTAGGACCACTGACACCTGAAAAATAACTACGGGTGTTGCGGAAAATACAGGGAGTTGTTCCTTAAGAAGGCCTTTCTCTTCTTCAGGAATTTGAAATTGTCAGCTCTGCAGCATGATGCAAATTTCAGAAATACTGGATTCTTAGATATTTGATTAGATATTTGAAGTCAGGGGAAAGCATTTTTGCATGCCCAGTTCTAGCAGCAGTTATTTTGATAGTAGCTCATTGTTAAAACCAACACTCAAGTCCACTTTATTCTATTCCCAGCAATTAGAGCTACTTCAAATAGGGAATTTTAATTCAAGAAGTATAATAAATGTCATCCCTGTAACACGTACGTTACTGTAATCTAATGTGAGTAAGAAGTCACTTGAGATGGAGGCACGCAACAGCCCCTTTAGGGCTAGTGCCATAGCAAAGGCAACAAAAGGGAAACCCTCGTTAATCCATTGGAAATATCATGTTAATAAATGAAAATGAGATAATGACTTTTGTGGCTAGCTCAATCTTGTCTAAAGCCTCTTATGAGCTTCATGTGTCTCAATTAGGGACTATGCTACAAGGTAGAGGAAAAAAAAAATCAGCTGCAGGCTGAACACAATAAAAAACAAAGTTAAATAAGGAAATGTACTTGGTATTATTATTATTGCAACCCTCCTGCCTGACCTAGAAGTGTCTTATTGTACAGATCCACCCCAAGCTCCCATTATAGCTTTTAATTGGTATTTCAGTAGCTGCTCCCATAACGTAAGAGAAATGCGGCTGCGATTTCTCTTTCCCATTGAGGATCTCTCAGTCAAAGTCTCTTTATCCTGTCTGATTCCACATCACACACATCCACGCAGGTCATCTGTTGTGTTTTGACACTGAAGACAAAGCCACAATCATCCTCATGCATTGTGACACTAACACAAATCATGCTGGGAAAAGCAAAGGGCAGGAGCAGGGTGAGCTTCCCAAGAAGAGGAGCATGGAGATACACAAAGTTCTGTATCTGGGCACAGAAGGAGGAATGTGGCTGCATCAAACTATTGCTTACAGATTTCATGGCATTTGCAACTGCCAGTACATAATTCTAACACCAGTAACATGTCTCACAGTTACAGTTTTATGAAGCTGGTGTTTGTCTACAAACCAGTTTCTCTGGTTTAGGATGTTAAGAGCCATCTAAAAAGTGCTATATAATAACCCTTCATTAGATTACTGTACTCCTAGAGTGCTGAGTAGTCCTTTTGCAGCAGACACACGCATTTTCAAAAAGCCCTACACTTAGTTGAAATTATCAGTTAAGCAATTAAATAATTCTAAACCCTCATTATCTGGCATTCAGCATTCAAAGAGTTTTTTAGCTAAAAAACATCCAATTGACAGAAACCATTGTCAGTGACACTGGTGAAGTCACCATTCCTGGAGGCATCTAAAAGAGGTGTAGATGCAACACTTAGGGACACAGTGTAGTGTTGGAATTGGCAGTGCTGGGGAAAAGGTTGGGCTCTGTGATCTTAAAGGTCTTTTCAAACCCAAATAATTCTATGATCCTAACTACTTGACTCTCTTTCAAACATGTTGACTAAATATCATCTCTCCAAACTATGACAAAGCTCATTTTTTCACCATTTCCCTTTATTGTTCATTTTGTTGTTTGGTTTTGTGGTTTTGGTTTTGTTTTTTGGTTTTTTTTTAAACACAAGATAGTAACTCTTTAGGTCTTGAGCTGTGATAAGTTCTTTCGGTACTCATCCCCACTCCAGTCCTTCACAGATAGAGTGCTGGGACTAGGGTCAGCACAAACATATCATGCTCCTACTTCAGCCCGCTATTTCTAACTTAAGAAAAATCAGGTTCAGCATGAATAAATTAAATAAAAATAAATTTATAATTTAATAATTAAATTTTAATAAAAATTAAATAAACCCCACAATTTCTCTCAGAAGGGTTTTCTGCCTTGTGTGTAAACTGCTTCATTTCCTTTCTACTCCTCAGCCCTGTGCAATTCTGAAGATGTTCAAAAGTTACTACAGAAGAAATTATAACTTTCATATTCTTTTTGTGTTCCTTTGCTCTTGTTTTTCAGCTACTTCAATGGGATAGTTTGCTTATGAAATCACTACATTTCCAAGGATTTCAGAAATAACTTTCCATCTGAAAGTCCAACATCTGCATGCTGCCTGTGACATTGTTGTTAAGAAGAAACAGAATTCGAGCATGGTTTGGGGTGGAAGGATCCTTAAAGCTCATCCAGCTCCAACCCCTGCCACGGGCAGGGACACCTTCCACTAGAACAGCTTGCTCCAAGCCCCTGTGTCCAACCTGGCCTTGAACACAGCCAGGGATGGGGCAGCCACAGCTTCTCTGGGCACCCTGGGCCAGCGCCTCAGCACCCTCACAGGGAAGAGCTTCTGCCTTATATCTAAGCTGAATCTTCCCTATTTAAGAGTTCAGGGTTTTGATCAGATTTCAAGTTCCCTATTCCCCTTCAAATGGAAGCACCCAAAGTCACCAGGATTTTCATATTCTTGCACAAGGCTTATAACTGGGGATGATCCAAAGGCCTTGGGGAGCAGGGTGCTCGGGTCACACTCCATTCAATGGGATTTATTTCCTTGAACCGTTTTGTCTGATCTCAAAGCCTTCACTCTTTAACCACACCAGCAGCCAACCGCGAGCTTCAGGAGGCGTGACATCGTGGGAGCCATCACGATTACTTAAAACTCAAAATGAGCATGGTTGAGGTCAAAAGTTTTTCCAAAAAGTCTAATATATACGTCCCCAGAGGAGCCAGCTCTATTCACCTTAATCCTGAATCAACACAGCCTGTGTAAGTACAGGCTTGCCGCAGCCCCACATCGTCCTTCAGGGGCCCACTCCTGCACTTAAAGTTGGATGCAGGAGCCTTGACGGATTTGGGCTGCAATGTGTATTGCCATGAAAAGAAATCTGGCTCTGCTTTTTGAGTACTTGCAAAACATCGTTAAGGCTTGACTTCCTACCAGCCTATAACCTGCAGGCACTGGCCTTTCCAATTCCTGAGCAGGCACTGAGAGCCCCTGCCAGGCATCTAAGAAGGTTTCCCTCCTGCAAAGCCTTGGCTCAGCCTTGGCACATGGGAGCAAAAGAGGAAGGAGCAGAGGATTCATGACCCTCTATGCAAACCAGTTGTTCTAAAACCCCAAAAAATCAGTGTGCACACAAAAAATCCCATTGATGTTAAATTTTCCTTGGACAGATGAACAAATAGGGTTTGACCTCAAGCTAAGTAACAACACAAATCTTACATCATATGCCCAAAGCCAAAACAACTACAGAAAGATGAGCAGCTCATGTTTCCCCTCTCTCTAATGAGAATCTCTTGTTTCTAACACAGAGTAGGGGCAGCCATTCACCCGTCATCAAGCCAGATGCCATCCTTTGCTAGGTGGCACCACCAGTAATGCCATTATTTCTGCATGCAGGCACTAAAAGCTATTTTGTGCTTGTTTCCTCTGGCAGAGGTAAATCACAGCATGGGAAGCATGTTCCACATGAATGATGGTCATTCTGGCCATCGCTGCTCTTCACTTCATGTACAAAGGGATCACGCAAGATATTTGCTGAACTAAGCAAGGCTTTTGTTCTCATTTGTCTTCTGGTCATTTATGATGCAAGTACTTCCACTCCACAGCACAGAAGACAAGGAGGCATGTCCCTGCACCACACATGAGAAACAAACGTAACTTGGGTTGTCTGGTGCAACACTTGTGAGTTATTCACACTTTTGGGTTCTACAGAAATACAACTTACAGCTGGGCTCCACAGGCAGTTTATCGACCTATCAAGAAAACGTGCAGGCCAGCCTCAGAGATATTTTAACTCAAGCACAAATCTGATAATTTATGGTGTAGCTGACAGCTCTGACCTGAGTTTTGCAGCTCGTGCTTGGGAAAAGCTCAAATACTGGCTGAGGGTTGATGGGACAGAGCTTGGGTAAACAGCAGCAAGAGCTTGCTGTGGTCTGCTCCTCTACCTGCTCACTTGTGCAGATTTTGTGAGCAAAAGATGTAGTAGTCTGCTTTTTGACGTCAAATCTTCCTTATTCTGGGGATGGTTCATCATGAATGCTTTGATTATCTTGTGTGGGCACTTAACCCTACCAAGAAGCAGGAGTTTACCAACAATAAGACTTGCTTTTGTGGTTTTCAGCCTCCCTTTTTGAGCCTGCACCCACAAGTACACGGATGAAGCACCAATTCCTTGCTGTATTGACAATCTTCAAGAAAGGAACCAAAATTTGCCCCGCTCACTATGGTACATGAGCAACTTGACAATTGAGCCCCATGTCCACAGCAGTGACCTACACCTCAAAACTATTTGTGGATTAATCACTCGAGGATTGAGACTTCTTCCTACCCCAAACCTATTCACAGATCTTCAGTAACATACATGAGCTGACAACAAGCTCAAAAACTTCATGAAAAGAGCTATTTAAGCAGGGTAAGAAAACTCTTTCTGGTTGCGTTTTGGTGCTCCCCCACCCCCAACATACAGCTAGGATAAAAGTCTAGAAGTTGATGTTGTCTCAGCTGAAAGATTGAGATCAATTTCAGTTCAATCCAGGGAAACGAGCAGATTCAGCATTCCTCTACCCAAACATGTGCTCTCCTTGGATTTTAGATTCAGCTTCTCCTCAAAACATTAGAAAATGCATTAATTGACTGCTTGCTTATACTCTGAAAGCAAGATCAGACCAAATATCAATACAGGGAGACATGGCTTGAAATACACACGTTGCACATCTACGCAAAAGCATCTTTTTGCATTGCTCTGCTGCTCACAGTAAGCGCACAGTAACAATTTGCATTGAACTCACAGGGCTTTTCTGCACAAGTCAATTCAGATCAATAGAAAAAGGCTTTTACAAAGGAAAACAAGTGTTGTGTAGAAAACAGTTCAGGCAGCAGGAACATCTCACAGTTGGGGTTGGTAAATCAACATACTTTTATCTGTAGCAAAATAAAAAGGCCTGGCAGATTTAAATTGTGCACTGATTTCCATCACGTTTGGCAGGTTAGAGTCGCATGGCACTTGATTAGGCAGGTCAGAACACCCCATGCAGCAGAATGAGTCACAGACACACAGCATCAGTCACACACACAGCTCATAAATGGGGAAAAATACATGTAGAGGAGGCAGGTAGAGCGACTCCAAGCACCTGCCATCAGTTTAGAAGTCTGCTATGAAACCCTATTGACCTGAAGAGAGATCTGAGTAGCCTTGTAGTGAATTTGGTGTTATCTTTATAAACAGAGTACTCCATCTGTTTTGGTGGTTATGCAATCATGCAGTATAAAAAGGTTCAAAACTGACTCACAACATGAATTGTGAGGGTGAATTATGGACTGAAAGAGTTCTCACTTTTTTCCTGAATTGCAGCTATTAATGACTCATTCCTGAAGGCAGCGGGGAAGGATGCAGAGAAAATGAGAAGCAGGTTAAAGAAGAAACACTGTTTACTTGATACAACAGCTTTACACTCTGGGAAGATACTGGAGTCATTCCAGCTTATATCTACTCAATTTTAAGTTACCGTAAGTAACTTAAGTTACCTAATTTGCAGCTGAAGTAATAGTTTTCCTTTAGTTCTATTAGACAACATTGTCCAAGTTGACAAAAATAGGAAAAAAAAGCAGGTGACAGAACTATCAAAGCAGGCAGTTTAGAAAGGAAAGACGCCTGAGCAGTTGGAACACTTGCAACTTCTGCTGCCCCTTGATCCTGGCCCTGCAAATAGGGTTAACACGGTGTGTTGGAGCACTGTTTTGCACAAGATCTTAATGTTTCCTGTTTGTGGTCAGGTAACAACTCCCCAAAGGGCTTCCCCATAGTATTTTAGGGTCATCACTGATCAAACTTGTGAAGAGCAGAAATATACACAAATGAAATCAACAAATGGATGTGAACAGCTTTAAGTCTTGAGAAGCATTTGCTTCCTTCCCGTTTGGTAAGAATTTTATTTAAAGGTTCCATCCAAGTCTTATTTTAGCCCCATTAATGTGCCAAATGTTTGTGATAAGAAAAAAAAGTCCACCCTGAACAAACACTGTTTAGCAAATAGATCTGGATAATTCTAAGAAAAATGTGAGCAGCTTTATGCTATGCTCATATGATTTGATGGAAAAAGTGATTTTTTGGAGCAGAGAGGAGGTTGTTGTGCTCGCCTGTTCTGGCTCACATCACATCAAGTGTCACTGAGCATGAGGCAACAGTGGTATTGCTATTTTTGTACATAAAGTTCAGTACACATTGAATAAGAGAACATGCATACAGCTCCCATTACTTACAAAACTTGTGTACTGCCTCCATTTCTCTTGTGCTGTTTCTTCATAAATTAATATACAGTTTTACAAGGGGACTAATTTGCAGGTTGCACACACAGCAAGAATCTTTGTGGATCAACAATGAAATTAGTAAGATCTCTGCTAGATAATTCCTTGTAGGTCACAGTGTGCAGGCACGCATTCCCTTTGCTCAATGGCATTTCAGGACTGATGCACTTTTCATCTTCATCTGTTCGCAGGAGCCTGGTAAGCCCAGACCCTTGCACGTGTTTGGCGTGCAGCAGTTTGGCTTCATGCTACTGTTATCTCTAACTGAATTCTTCACTATTGGGAAGCTTTATTGTGAAAATCCCCTTGTAAATATTAAAGGGTATTTGGTGGTTTTGGTTCTGGGAGGGGTTTGCTTTTGTTTTCCTTTCAATTTTATTCTGCTTTCCACCAGACACCATGAGTTTGTGGCTCTTTATTTCCCCATCCCAGTTGGGAAACAAAGTAAAAACAGCCTCTGGGAATGATGCAGATATGCAGAGGATGCAGTTTATAAACCAGGATAACTTCTTCAGGTACAGCTCTGGCCTTTCCTCGTCATTTGGACAGCTCATCCAGACAAGCAAGGTACCACCTACCAGCTGACCCACCAGTGCTGCCTGCACACTCACCCTTTGCTTGCATGTCTTAAGATTAATTATTTGGCCTTTAACTACACAGCCAGTCAAGGCACTGATTATGTTAGAAGAGGATAGAGCCGATTTCTGCCCCCCACCCCCAGCTCCATTAACATCTCCCTACTTTTCAGCACCATTAAATGGCAATGAAAGCTTCCTCCTTATTTCATCCTGGGTCAGCAATTTCACAGTTTCTTTCACCCTGCTGAATCAAGCATATCTATATTCTTATTTGAGCTACTTTTTTTCTTTAGACCTATTTTTATGAATATACATTCCAGGATTCTGAGTAAATTTAAGGAGTTTCTATGTAGTTCAGCTACTCTCAAATTCTTCCTCAGCATCTTGAAATCTTCAAATCAGATCATCTTTTAAGCAGCATGTTTTTCCCTAAGTGAGTACATTTCCAGGTTTCTCAGGCTTTCTGCACGTAGCAACTTCACAACTACTTCTGTGATTCCTGCTGTCCTCTGCCCTTTCGAATCCCCAGGATGTCCATTTGATGCTGCAGTGTTCTACCTCAGGTAGGACGATCTACAGAGGTTCAGGTAAGTACTTTACAATATGCCAGATTAAAACCTCTTATATCTTCACAGTTCATACTTCTATGTAGGCTTTAGCTTCTGCTTTACATTAGTGCTACAACTTTTTCTTGCTCAGAGTTCTGCAAAACATATTTCTTAGGCACATCTCCTCAAAATTCAGATCTACAAATATAAAAATCTCCTGTTTGTCTCAAGAGGAAGTGATGGGCCACTCTCTTCCACGCTTTCCCAATCTTGTACAGATGTTCTCTGCAGATTTAACCCACCGTCTCCACTTTATTCACCTCACTGGATACCACCTTTACTCAAGTTTTTCCAGAGCACATGCACAGAGCTACAGTTTAACCCTCAGCATTACTTAGACATTGGTACTGCCTCCTATTGCACCTCACATTCCTCCCTCTTACACCAGCATAACTCCAACTGACACCCCAGCTGCCTAAGCAAACCTTTCAAATGAGTGCCATGACCCCAGAAAGGACAGAATTAAGCCCAACACTGTCACCCATGCCTGCTTTCCACATTATCTCCCTGAAAGAATTCCACTGATTTGTCAGACAGGATTTACCCTTTATGAAACCATGCTGACTAGCTTATTTCTCCAGATGTTTTGTGATCTCATCCTTTATTAATGTTTCTAGAGTTTTGCCTAGCACCAAGGTCACATGTACTGGTCTATTATATCCTGGCTGGCTTTCCCACTCCTTCCCCCACCCCATCTCCAAAATGGGGTGAGTTTGGAGGCATTTGCTTTTCTTTGGTCCCCTGGTGTCTTCCTTGTTTCAAAGGAGCCAAGAAAAAAAATCTTCGTTTATTGAACCAGTAATCCCTTCAGTGATCTTGTCAAAGATTCCCAAGTACACAACTCCTACTACCTTGCAGCTTCCAGGGATTTTAACTTATACAAGATTTATTCTAGTATGAAATTATCATAGCCCAGAAACTTTGCTTCCATCCAACATTGTGAACACTGAGCAGAAAAATACGTTTAGGTAGAGGTTTTCAAAATCACCTAGGGGATATGGGTGTTCAGTTCCCATTGCAACTAACGGGACAGTGGCTTCCAAACATCCTAAACAGTTGGAAACTGTAACCTGAATGTTATCTACTAAAATTGTATATAACTGATGAGAAGTATATGGCCTTCAATTTGTGATAATGTATTTTTGTAAAGTATTTAATTCTTTATCTGTAATATTTATCTTCCGATAATTCAATAAAGCAACCAATGAGGGATTTTTTTGCCCCCCTTTTTAAGGCTGTTTGCAGCCCTGACCTCCATCAGGACACATCTGGAAAGCCTCAGCTTTGGTGAATATCCTCCATTTTTACAGTGTATGTAAAAACAGAATTTGATTTCACAGCCGCCAGCCGTGCTTCTGGGGTGGTAACACAAAAGTGCATGTTAAGTACTGCCAGAAGCCTCTCTCCCCTCCTTGGTGGTGACTCCAGCACCAGACACTCAGCTCCTAGAGGCACTTTTCATGTCCTGTGTGCACACAGCACCAGTTTTAGAAAGCACTTGTTTTTTGCTGGGATCACCAAGTGCAAGCAAAGCACAAACAATAAAAGAGTTTTAATGCCAGGTCCTGCATTTTTGCAACGTTGACAAAGGACTGTTGGCTGATTCATCATCCTAACTCCCTTCCTTCAGTATTCATCTCTATGGTAATGAATTCCACTCATTTCTGCATCACCCCCAATAGTATTTTCCATAGTTTTCCAGTTGGTCTGCACCGACTTTTCATTATTACTCATCCATGCTTTGCAAGCTTAAGACCAGCTTGCTGCAAAGCATTTCCTTTGATCCCTGATGAAGCCAGAGAAACTGGAGGTGGCAGAGGACAAGATGTTCAACTCAATTCCTGAGCAGAGCAAATCCTACACCCGCAGTTCCCACTCTGCCACATCATTCATGCTGGGAAAGATTTAAGAAGCTGGTTCAAACAGGAAAACAACCCTCCATCAGATACGAAAGTATCCTCAGTATAAGTCTGTGCTTCCAGAACTTGCTTGTTCTGGAGCTTTCTGCCATATTTTTATGAAGCTTTTCCAGGCAGATTTTTCTGCTTTCCCCCTCACCTTGTGCAGAGGAGTCATGAAGTAGGATTAGAAGGGAGATGACAGAGGTGAGCATCACCACAGTAGGTCTCACCATCAACTCCCAACACAAGAAGGGGACTATCATGCTCCTGCAGGCACCTTCAATACTGCTCTCTGTGCCCAGGCATCCCCTTCTAGCTTGAGAAACCATCACCCAATGAGCACATCACCCCTTTAAAAACCCTCACTCCCAGCTACTTACCCAAATTACAGCTCCTGCAGTTACCTGAACTAGTGAAGCAGCTTCACTTGGTCTAGTACCTTATACCCAAGTCATACAAGATATACTGGGGAAGGTTAAGTTAAGATTCCAGAGGCTCATGGCTTGAACCTGAATTTTACCTTAAGAACATCAGGCTCCACTCATCACTGGTTATTTCAACTTGTTGAAAATCAAAAGAAAAAACATCTAACAGTCATTCTTTTGCTGAAGATGCAAGTTGTTTGTTACAAGGCTGTCTCCAATGACACTGACTCGGAGTTTAGAGACTGCAGGATATTAATATTAACAATGTAAATAACAGACAATTCTTCAGAGGGCAAAGGAACTTGTCTCCAATTTTCAAAGGATATGCTTTACTTAACTAAGGCTAATTAGCTGTGATCTTCATATAGGCAACAAAAAACTGCATTTGATTTTACATTTTTAAATAGCAGAAAAGGATTTCCCATTTAACCAAAACAGGACTTTTAGGATCATTACCAAGTTCTCAAGTGTGTACAAATTACTGTGCCCAAGATTATTTTCCTCACACAGGGTATTTAGGGAGAGTTTGTTGCTTGTAACATATCCTAAACACTTATCTAACCATTGCAGGGAATTTCTTTCCTTTCTCAGCAACATATTGCTTCAGTCCTGGCTTGTAGATACCTACTGCTTTCTTCTTGTTTTTTCTGTTGATTGCTGTGTATTTGGTTGTAAAAAACCCTGATGTGTGTGTGTATAAATAAAAGTTTTCTAGAACAAAGCGTCTCACTACAATGAGTATAAGAATGTTTCTTAGTTTAAGGACAGCTTTCTCCATGAAACAAATGTGGTGGCATGTTGAAAAGACACTTCTGGAAAAGAAGCAATTTGAAATAAGGCAGTGAGGTGGACTGAGGCAGTGCTCTGTGCGTCATGCATGCAGTCTTCCTGCATGGAATTTAGCACATGCATAGCAAATTGAAGTTCAAACCCACTGCATGGAATTGTTTTTGCATGCTAAACACCCCTTCTGCAGCTAGTCCCATCTGCTTCTGTCCAGTGCCACATTAGCATTTCTGCTGTTGGCAGGGTGGCTAAACCCTCTCAGATTCATTAAAAGTTCACTTTTTTCACTTGATTAATTACTTTTCTTCATCTGAACTACAGAGAAAGACTGATCTCATGACTTTTTAGTGCCTCAGCTAAGACATTACCGGGTTTATAGCCTCACAAAGCCAGAAGGTTCCTGCAGCTCTGGTTACAGAGTTCATACACTATCAAATCTATTTCATGTTTTATATGCTTTGGAGATATTCTTTCCTTCCTCAGCAACTGTTGCCATAATTACATAAATGATCTGCTCCAATGTCACTTACAGTCCAAAGTGTCATCCAAAATTAAAAAAACATGTAAAAACTTTTTAAGTAGATAGTTCTGACCTGATCTGGTTCCACAATACTGGGTTTAACGCTTCTCACTGCCTGGTTCCTGTGCAGGAGGAGGTGAGGAGCTGAGCCACGGGTGCATGGGGCTGTCCATTACTTTGCTCACAGTACTTTATCAGTAGCAACTTTATTTTGCTGCTTAAATTAAAGCTTCAAATTCATCAGGATTTAAATTAACTACATTTTATTAACATACTGATATGAGCTGTAAACAAGTCCTACTCTGCAACACCAAGGTTCACGGCAAACCCCTCTTCTCCACCACCACCACGAAAAGCTTTGGAGAAGGGATTCCTGCATCACATGAACACAGTCGAGGAACTGCTGCTTGTTGCAATTTGTGTTGCATGAGTTGGGGCTGACGCACCAGAGCATCCCAGTGCTACAAAGAGCACCACGTCTGCAGGCCACCGCACCCACTTTGATCACAGCTAAGTGCATCCGCAGTGGCAACAGGTTGCCCAGAGAAGCTGTGGCTGCCCCATCCCTTGCAATGTTCAAGGCCAGGTTGGACACAGGGGCTTGGAGCAAGCTGCTCCAGTGGAAGGTGTCCCTGCCCGTGGCAGGGGCTGGAGCTGGATGAGCTTTAAGGTGCCTTTTAACACAAACCAGTCTGGGATTCCATGAAAGCACTACACTTGGCTTCCTTGCTCTTTCCAGGACTGCTGAAGGTACTGGCACAACTCAGCATCGAAGCAGACTGTGGCATTCTTAAGAAATCAGTGTGGAAAATACTTGGGAACACACATTTCCTCTTTAAGCTCTGGGAGGGGAGAGACATAGGGAGGTAAAACAAAAGAGAAAGCATCAAAACAACCTTGAGCAATGACTCTTACCCAGCCATATTTCTCAAGGTCAGAGGAGATTTTTTGGCTGCACAACTCCTGTTAGAGCTGGAAATATGGTTTTGGGGGAGTTTTTTCAAACCCACTAAATAATACTTTTAAACCAAGAATGGTTCAAGTAACTTATCATGTAATCTCAATTATTTTCATGGCTATAAGAAGTGTAATTACATAGAAGTTATTTGGTTATTGCCATTGGTTTAAAGTACAAGATGAGGAGGGAAGAACACCAGTCATTTCCACCAGCCAATATTCATGCATCAGAGAAAGTTTTCTGTTTACTCAATGTCCTACCACTGTCTGATCAAACTCATCAGAATGAAAATAGTGTGCTTTTTCCTTTGGAGACAGACTTAACAATTTGAGCTGAATTCTGAGACTGGATGTGCCCATTGACCCATTATTAGCGTGGGTGTTTTCATACCCAACCAGTTAATTGCCCATAAAGATTCATAATGTAACATGACATGAAGAACCACCAGATGTGACTCGTTAAAGTCTTATGCACAAAGCTAGGAAATCAGGAAAGGCTTGTTTTTCCAGACCAAGACAGCATTTCAAGCTTAAATAAATGCTTTGTGCAAACTCTTCCATTTTTTTTCCTTTGCCCTTTTTCTAAGTAAGATTGTCAGGAGAGAAAGGAAAAAAATATAAGAAAAAGACATGTTTGGAAAAGAACAAACAAATCTTATGCAGAGACTTGAAGTGCTGAAATAACACTATAGCACTTCTTGAATGCAATGGTATTAGGACAGATATTAGACAGCATCTGACCTACTCACGGGTGCTGTACATTACTCCTGGAAGAGTTAAGCCTAAAGAAAGGCTCTAGCAAGTTGTGAAATCAGTCTTACAGCAGCATGTGCTCTGTATTATTTTGCCATACAGGCTGCTGTCTTTTCAGTGTGGGCACATGTTTAGTTTAGAGATTGCAAGCAGTGCTTGGTGGAACAAGATACTGAAGTTTTAGCCAGCTGGTTTATACTCCAAGAGGCAGCTTGTTATGGAAGGTCATACTCATCTAGGGAAAAAGAGATGGTTTCTTTTTCCCATAAGTTTCAGTGGTAAGAGTGGTGTAGGACCTCATTTGATCTCATTAACACACACTCAGTTTAAGAGTCTGTAGAAATAAACGATGCTTGCATAGATACGTAGGAATAGAATACAGAAAATGTGTCATAAATGTAATCTGGAAAAAAAAACCCTACACAAAACAAATGAAAAATCATGATTTTCCGTTATTTAGATGCCCAAGTTCAGCAGAACATTTTAAGTTGCTCAGGAAACTAGAGGCTCATGCTAGATTTCCATGCTGTAATGCACAGCAAAAGAGCAGTGGACTCTGAAACTACTAATTTTTACATCATTTCTTTCGCATGGTATTACTTCTAACACTAAACTCTGAAGTTTGCATTCAACACAAAAATTGAGTTAAAGTCCAGGCAAGTTGAACTGTTCACTGGATACAGCTGTAACAATCTGATTGCTCCTGCACCACAGCCTTAACCACCTTTAAATGCAAGGTGAAAGAAAACAAGATTCTAAGTGACATCTGAATGTATCTATTTCACTTAGGAAACATTTTATCCTCAGCATCATTCCAGTCAGAATCTCCTGTGATTTTTCTGGTGATGCTACAAGAACTTAAAGTATGTAGTAATAGCAAAGGCTGAGCACCTGGAATATTGCTCAGAAGGGAGACGACACAATGTGGACGTGTTCTGCCCAAGGACTCCATCTACCATCATCAATATCACCCAATATGTCGACAGTCACCCAGTACTTTCACTGCCAGGGAGCACTGCTGTATTATTCACTCTTCCACGGTGTTTTCAGTGATAGGTATTAATCTTTATTATTAATTTAATTATTTAAATTAATAAATATTTAAATTATTTATTAATCTTTAATGCTCCACAATATAGAAACCCACACAGTCAGCAATGTAGAGAATATAAACATCCTTCCCTGACCAAACAGCAGATATTACAGCCAAGACCCGTGGCATACTGCATGCTCTGATGAAAGTTACTCACAGTTGTGTCAGTTTGGGGTAAAACAGCCAGAAAATTTTTGAAGTCTCATAATTACAGTTCTTGCTTCTGGAAGGGATCAGAGTAGCTACATACCTCAGTGCACACCCCATGAAATAAGAGTATCTTTCCATTATGGGTTTCCTCTGGTAATTCATAAGAGCCCATAAAAGTGCAGACAAACCATAAAATAACCTTCTCATGGGCTGGATGAAGGAATTAGCGAGAGTGGGAAACATGCATGCAGAAATTTTCTTAACTTTTCTTTAACACTTTCATGTATGCAGGCCTTTTGTAAGAACTGGACTGGTTTTATTTATAAGGTTACAGAGAAAAGGCAGAATTATAAATACAAGGCACTATTAAGATACAAGGAGGCTCTGTGGTCTATTCAAAAGAGGTTTTTTTCTCCAGTTTAGAAATATCTCTAAATTCAAATAGCTTTTTTTGAAGCCAACACACTTTTTTACTTAAGATCAGAAACATAGCTTATAACACAACTTAGGTGTTCTACTGTTGAGATTTATGCTCTAAACATAGTGTGCACTACCATCTAAAATAGGATATATCTTCTGACAGACTGAATATTTTTCTTATAGCTTCACTGACACCCATTGAGCTCCATTAGTCTACATCTGAGCATTGCTTGTTTTCATAGTCAACACGAAAGAAAAACTAATTCATTGACATGGCTTTAGCAAGACTTTCTAAAAATTAATAACTAACCATATCAGAGATTTAGAATCATTAAAAAAAAGTGTTATTATCCCTCCAAAAAGTACATCTTTATCCAAATGAGTCTGTAATTAAATAAAAATCAACCCGGCCTCTGACATGACCGATCTATTGAATCCCTGCATCTCTTACAGCCTGCAGTGCTTCACAAAGCAGGTCTGGTGAACAGGACACGCAGTTCAGAGAGGACGTGTGAAAAGGTCACTGGCACTCACCTGGAAAGAAGATGTCAAGTTGAGAGCAAAAAAGTCCATTCAGAAGAAACACATTATCTTCTGGTTGCAGAACTCTTCTCAGGATTCCCATCCTCCCAGTGCAATGTCATTCATTCACAGCTTTTATTTACCTCTCCCAAGGAAAGCCAGAATATTTCCTGCTCCAAGAGCCAAACACCCTCTCTATACTTAAAGCAAACCACACCAGCACTAACCCAACCTTGCTGTCATGCTGCTTTGAGCTAAAAGAGAACTGGCACATTGCAGCTCCTCATAACCTGGCCAAGAGAAACTCAGCCTCCTCTCTAAGCTCCTTTTCAATTAGCTTTTCAATTAGCTCCCATCTCTTAACGAGCCACAGGTTTGTCACCCAAACCTGCAAATGAGCAGGGAAGGATCCATGCTGTTGTTCTTCTCCCAGCTGTGCATGATACCTCCTGCAATAGGGAGTTAGAGCAAGCTCTGCGTTTCACTACTCCAATGGCTCGAATATTACTTCTGTTGCTCTTCAGTCTTTTGATGGCTTCTCTTGTGGCTTGTTCCCTAAGCAGGTTAATTTTAGTAGCTCTTTGATCTCAGTTTCCATCATATCCCTGTTAATGAAGCTAAGACCTGCCATTTTTAAGTTAGACCTAAAGTCATGATTTTAGCTGGAAGATATCTGCCTGGAGCTTCAGACTGAAAACTGCAATTTAAAGTGGAACTCTAGGAGACATGAACTTTTATACCTAGCCATGGGTAGAAGTTGCTAAAATTAATAGAAGCCACAACCAGCAGGGTTATATCTTGCAAAAGCATCAATAGTACAGGAAAATGAACTAGAGCAGACCCCTTTCACAGGAATATCCTTGACAGACAATAGGAAGCTCATGCCTCTGCTTTAGGTACCCGGATTAGATGTCTGAAGTTGAATAACCACCTCACTTTGCATTGTTAATCCTTGTTAATTTGTGAGACAAGCTCACTAAATTCTCAAAGCCAAGGAGACTGGCAAATATATGCTTTCCATAGCCCAGTCTCAACGAGCAGTGTCCTTCCTGAGCCTTGGCACTTCATAACTGCTGGTTTCAACCGGTTCTTCCACAGCATTAAAAGGATAATTTCCTCCCTTCCTTACAATGCCAGCAACTAACGGTGGATATTAACAAAATCCAGCACTGGATGCAAGGTTATAACAGAGTAAGCTCTAAATAAAAAGTTTCCAGTAGTTCTATTACATTATCTAGGCTGTGACAGTCAGCCTATTGGCAGTGTCTAGCTCATTGGAAGCTACTGTGGCTGTCCTCATCCATTAGATATCACAAGCTGTTTACTGAGATTGTATTCACATCTGCAAAAATCCTGAGTGGCAGTAATACAGATTAAGATTTGGGCAGTTTGAGGTTTCTATTCCATGGAACATTTGTACCCATGTTTCTCCTGGGATGGGTATGACCTCCATCCCTCCATGATTCACTGACCATCCTTATGAGCATGCTATTTCATTACAAAGAATTCATGGCTTTTTCCTGTGTTATATCTAGCTGAAGGCTCTGGTCGCTCCTGTGTATTCCAGTTGCCTGGAGCAAAATATCACCTATACCATCCTAGGCATATTTGTAATGGAAAGCAGTTATACCCACAGACTTTTTACAGCTTCTCAGTGCTAGTGTCAACTTTACTGACCCCAAAGTGTATGGGTACATCTCTTTGGTTATTAATGGTCAGGCTGAGGCTCTGCTCCTCTTCTGTTGGCGCATGGCTCATTGCATTCCATCAGTCATTCGTGTGGGCTGGTCCTCTTTTGTCCACACCACACAGGTCTATGTGCATGTAAGTGAAATAACCCATTACAGTGCTGGCACGGTCTGAGCTCTGCTCCTTGATTCCTTTCTTTCCCTTCCTCTTTTCTTCTTCTTATGTATCTTTCCCTGTGCTACTCTGCAATTTCTCTCCCTTTCTGCCTAAGAACCAGCATCACACCCCTGTTCACCAAACAGAAATTCAGCAATTTTTAATCATTCATAAACATTGTCTGGGGGTTTCCTGCCCTAACCTGCTCTCTTGGAGAGCACACAGGCCAGCAGCATTGAGTCTTCAGCTGATCATAACATCTTTTTTCTAGGCTTTCTAATTTTCTCTTTAGAAGTGTATGACTCTCATACCTAACTATATGTATCTCCTAATGACCCCAATACTTTGAGGCAGTTTCTCTTAGGCTGCTCACATTTACCTGCAAAGCAGTGAGTCAGGATGCTCTTCCTCAGGCTCAGACTATCTGCATCCCTGTTAAAATTAAAGACACAGAGGCACTTCCCAAGAGCATCACTTTGCCCTGACAATCCCAGCCGACACGGCTTTCCTCTCCTCTACCCCAGAGGCACTATGTGTTGGCACTGTCCTTTAGTGGGGTTCAGCTGCAGACTGCTGCAGCATCCTTCCAAGGTGAAAAACATTGCCTGTAAAATATTCTGAAAGGTTCAGCTTTATTAAATCAGTAATTCTCATTAGGCTCATATAATATCACTTTTTGCAAAGAGAGAACAATGAGGATTATTTTTTTTTATGCATGTGTCTACTGATTATGTGCCTAAAAATCCTGCAGTATTGATGCAAGAAGGACCTAGGACTTATGATTTGCATTTGAGCAACATTTTAAAGGACAGCCAGAATTTCCATCATGCATATCCGTTAGGTTTATGTGACAAACGAAATTTTGCTGGATTATTTATATTTTTAAGGTATCAGCTAAGGTATTTCAGTCCTGGACCTTCTTAAGTATTCGTTGCCTCTAAATGAACTGGATATGTTGTATAATGGAATTACTAGATTTGTATTAAATTGTAGCTTTGGGACCCATCACTGTGTGATGCTATCTACTTTCAACTGGCTTTGTTTATCACAGAGAAGGGAACGGAATTAGCATAAGATACTACAAAGTAGTAAAGGGATTTTAGCACCCTATCTATTTGACCTCCTATTGACCTGGGCTAATTCATATTCTCCCTGGGATGCCGTAACAGGTCATTTTGTATTTAGACAAAAATTAGGTCAAATTATGGCACGACGTCCCTTGCCTCTTTGGCGGCGAAGTCACGGAATTCCCTCTTTGCACACACACACACACGGCTGTGTTCCTCCTTTAAAGGAAGATGAACTTTTATTTGTAAATTACCAAGCAAGAGGTTTTTATTTGTCTTACTTATTGCATTCATGTGACTGCTGTGGCAAGCACGAGCATTTATAGCTCGTGTGTGGCTATAACTGGATCGGAACACTGGACGGGGATGCAGCGGAGGGCAGGACCGTGTGGTGGGTGTGCAAGCACATGGAAACATGCATGCATGTTCGTGGGCACACACAGATGCATTCCCACAAGGAATTTTCCACCCTGATCTTGACTTCATCCTTCTCTTCCATCTCCAGACCGGAGATAGGAGCTTTGCTGTACAAGGACTGCTTGGAGGAGGTGGGGAGTTGCACAGGACCACCTTCAAGGATGGGCTTGACCCTGAAGCACCTCTTGGCCATCAGACTGATTTTTCCAGGAAATCAGATTGATTTTTCCTTCCATTTTGGGAAGGCTGCCTTTCACATGGCAGAAAATTTCCTTTGAAATAATATTTTCCACAGGTTTTAAAGAGTTTATCCCACACTCTTTTCTCCAGACTGTTGGACCACCCTGCAAGATCCTATACCTTCGTCTTGTGGGGACCGACCATTGGGCACTTATTAAGGTGCAAAGGTGGTCTGGAGAAGGTTGTAAGAGCCAGTTAACTCCAGATGAGGAAGGGATATTTGCATGTATTTAAGAAGGCAAAAGTAATAAATGCTTGGAGCACTTACTGCGACAGCTTGGTGCTCTGCACCACAATGATGCCTTCTGCAAGAGCCCAGGCATGTCCTCTGCTCAGTGTTGTACCTTGACAGCTGCTCTGTAGTGCTTGTGGGTTTGGTCCTTAGATCACCTCTGATCTCAATGACCTTCCTAGATTTCAGCTGTGAATTTTTTATCTAGCTTTAAATTCTATTTGGAAAAAAAAAAAAAAAAGAGAAAAAATAGATCTTTATCTGAAGGTTGTTGTTTGTAATTCCAGAAATTTAAGTCTATTTTTCTCAGCAAAAACCATGAAATGAACTCCAGCAGTTGCTCTGCAATGCAAAGGGCTGATGAATTACAACAGCAGTCTGCTTTAGTCTCCTTAATAAGAAATTAGATCACAATAGGGATTTACGAAAATTACCTTGAAATGTTTGTGTGTTTGAGTGATTGCACAATTTGCGCTAAAATGATGTTGAATCGTACGAGTTAGAGCATCTGCCTCTTTAGTTAGTCTGTGTGCTGCTTTAAAAATGCCCTCTTCTCCTTTAATAGGAGTCTGCTAATGAATGCAGGAGCTTAACCCTGCAGACAGTGTTTGCTTGTTTTCTTTCCATTTTGCCCAAGTAGCGTTATTGATACTTTTCTCAGGACTTCACAGATTTAGAATCATAGAATGGTTTGCATTGGAAATGACCTTAAGATCATCTAGTTCCAACCCCCAATTTCCATGATGACTTTATCAACTCCTGTTTCAGGTAGGAAGTGAGCAGTTATTTTAGGAAGCGGATTAAATCTTAATATTTAGCATTTCGGATAACCCGTATCCCTGGACAAGTTCACTTAATTATTCACTGGTATCCCTTATTATAGATGCAGTTTGCAGAAGCACAGTTTACTGTTAGAATGGGTGTCAGCTTTCCGAACATACCTGCCCCCACCAGTGTTTTTAAGGAAGCCCACTACCTTTCATTAAGAGGCAGGAGACACAGGCGGATGCACTGCATCTTGAATAACTTGGGAAAATCTTTTAAGTCAACCTTGTGTTTTAGTCAACAGGGAAGGTTTGACCTTTAACCTCCCAACAACCATCTGTTTCATTATTTATCTGAGGGAATCAGAGAGTTTTTGTTCTTTCACAGAAGTCCCTGACACCAAGATATTTTTAATAGCGGAAATTTTTCATTCTTGTCACTATTCCTTTTGAAAATACAGGTATTTTCATACAACACGTAGCTAATGAGTGAAACTTCAGAATCCAACCTTTCTCTATAATCACAGGAACAGGGATTAAAGAGGTCCCACTAGTGAGGAACATGAAAATTAATTATTGAGCTCCTTGTTTTATCCTCCCCATCTGTCTGATATTCTCGAGCACATGAGTTAGACAATTAAATTACTCCTCCTTTTACCTCATCAGGATATTCCTTGTACCTTTTGTCTAACTCCAGAGGCTCCCAAATTCTGTCCATTTACCAGGAAACGTGTGCATTACCCTACGTGAGGGCAGGGCCATCTGATTTTCCTGGATGACAGGAATTCAGCCAAGCTTTTCAAAACATTCACCTCTACCAATCATGCTTAAAATAATTTTTCTCCTTCTAAGGTTTACAGGAAATCCTTTCATGGAGGGAAAATCATTGTAAACAACACACAAGTACAGTGCAAAATTGTTATGAACAGTCTTTGTGCAATGAGAAACGCACAAAGGTACAGAAAGTGTAAAAGCAAAGACTAGAGAGGGATGTGCACTTTATATGTCAAGCATGGGGGATACACTCTCCTTTAAAAACAAGCATGAAATTCCCTCAGAAGTCACTGGGAAGTGCCCCAGTGCATCTGCCCAGGGCAAAATTAGGCCCATTATATTTAGCTTTCCTGAGAAAGCCTCTTTTTTTGTAGCATGTTTATATTTCTGTCATTATTTTTGGCAGCTAAACAAGTGAAGAATTTCATTTCGAGCAACTAGTTAAGACAGTTGGAGCAATTAATTTGTTTTATTTAACTATAAAGCTGTCACTCGGCAGTGCTGGGAACGAGAGCAACTCCAGCACGTTGCTGGTGGAGCCTTTTCCCTGCTCGGGAAGGAGAAACTTCAGAGCTCTGTGTGTGTGTGTTTATCATCACTTTTGGCTCACTTGATATTGTTTTGCTTGAGGTGAAGCCAAAGGGTAAAAACTGCTAAAGTGGGCCCAGACCAAGATAAACACACATCCCTGAGACATTTTTGCTGAGAGATCACAGTATGAATAAAGAATAATCCTTAAACTTTTGAATTATTTTCCCTTCAGCTTGGGTGCCTGTGCCTTGCTTGTTCTCTGGCAGCACCAGGCTCAGGTTAGCGGATCAGGCAACATGCAGGTAAAACTCAGTTTTAGATTAAACAGATGAAAAGCAGGGGCTTGGACCACAACCTTTACATGCACGTTTGAGGCAAGGTGCCTTTTGCATATGCAGAAGCGTGGAGAAACGCAGGGATTTTTCCTTTCTTTCTGGTAGGTTTTGGCTTTGGGCCATGCACAGGTCCCCAGCACCACGAGGAGACACCTTTGCGTGTAAGGTGAGCTCATTAAAATTAGTATGTGGTCCTTGCTCTAGGAAAACACACTTGAGTTAGTTCTGGAAATAGATGTAGCTGACCCTTGAAAATAGTCATAATAATATTAAATCATCCAGAGAGGATTTAATTCAAGGGGAAAAATAGAATAAAAGGCAACTTTTTTTTAAAGACCACCACTTACAAATGGTAATGAAGACAAATTAATTCAGGCTGATCTTTAATACAGAGGAGGAAAAACTGTTATGAGCCCTGCAAGGTGGGGGTACCCCGCTGGGGGTGGGCACCATGGGAGCCGAAGGCTCTTTCACTACGCCACAATAGTAGGGGCACACTGCCCAGTGCATCAAGTCCAAGAAACTTTTGAATCTACCCAAAGTAGTCAAAGGATCAACAGATTTCCCATATAAAAGGTGTGTAATGAGCCCGCTGGAAGGAAAAGGATATTGAGAAGAGAAAAAGTGATTTATTTACATGAAAACAAGCTGGTAGAGGTGCATCTATGGTGATATGTTCCTTAAAAACAGCACAGGCTGGTAAAGGAGGTAACAAGAGGATGGATGCCTCAAAAACAACAGTAAGAAAACTTCATGAGCTGGCAGATTAACTAAGCAAAAAACGGCAAACAACAAAAATTAATTGTGGATCACTCAAGAACCCCTTGATTTGTTCAATCCCACAAGTTAACGTCAGTGCAAATTTGTTTACATCTTCTAATGAGTACAAAGAATTTGCAATGTGAGTGCCACTTCAGTTGCTGCATGTGAAAACACGGACCTATGGGCATGTGCCCCAAAGCTGGGGAAGCACCTGGGCATCACCCCTGGATGTATCTCCGTGCCTCTCCAGACCCAGGATATCCTGAACTGGGTAGGGTTTTGTATCTATTGGTATCCTATATCTATTGGTAGATACCA